>NC_142491.1:28182363-28341947 GCF_965113065.1 Corylus avellana | reverse complement strand
CAATCATATCGGCAGGTGACACGAACTGATTCGAGTTCGTTTGGCCCCCCCATTTTCTTTAACGAATGATAACTTTTTGTGAAAATAACAAGTGCCCCGATCCCGGCCGAAACGACTCGAATTACACTTCGAGACCCGCCGACATGATCGCCACGATGCACAGAGCACCCTCGTAAATTTTCGGGCAAATCGGACGACGTTGTATTTTTTCACAATCAGGACCGAAACCCTAGGCCGAACAAAATGGTCGGATGCGAAGGGAAGTTTTTTCGCTCGAAATTTTACGAGCATGTGCGGAACTTCTAGGCAATCATATCGGCAGGTGACACGAAGTGATTCGAGTTCGTTTGCCCCCCCATTTTCTTTAACGAACGATAACTTTTTGTGGAAATAACAAGTGCCCCGAACCCGGCCGAAACGACTCGAATTACACTTCGAGACCCGCCGACATGATCGCCACGATGCACAGAGCACCCTCGTAAATTTTCGGGACGTTTCATTTTTTCACGACCAGGACCGAAACCCTAGGCCGAACAAAATGGTCGGATGCGAAGTGAAATTTTTTCGCTCGAAATTTTACGAGCTTGTGCAGAACTTCTAGGCAATCATATCGGCAGGTGACACGAAGTGATTCGAGTTCGTTTGCCCCCCCATTTTCTTTAACGAACGATAACTTTTTGTGAAAATAACAAGTGCCCCGAACCCGGCCGAAACGACTCGAATTACACTTCGAGACCCGCCGACATGATCGCCACGATGCACAGAGCACCCTCGTAAATTTTCGGGACGTTTCATTTTTTCACAACCAGGACCGAAACCCTAGGCCGAACAAAATGGTCGGATGCGAAGTGAAATTTTTTCGCTCGAAATTTTACGACCTTGTGCAGAACTTCTAGGCAATCATATCGGCAGGTGACACGAAGTGATTCGAGTTCGTTTGCCCCCCCATTTTCTTTAACGAACGATAACTTTTTGTGAAAATAACAAGTGCCCCGAACCCGGCCGAAACGACTCGAATTACACTTCGAGACCCGCCGACATGATCGCCACGATGCACAGAGCACCCTCGTAAATTTTCGGGACGTTTCATTTTTTCACAACCAGGACCAAAACCCTAGGCCGAACAAAATGGTCGGATGCGAAGTGAAATTTTTTCGCTCGAAATTTTACGAGCTTGTGCAGAACTTCTAGGCAATCATATCGGCAGGTGACACGAAGTGATTCGAGTTCGTTTGCCCCCCCATTTTCTTTAACGAACGATAACTTTTTGTGAAAATAACAAGTGCCCCGATCCCGGCCGAAACGACTCGAATTACACTTCGAGACCCGCCGACATGATCGCCACGATGCACAGAGCACCCTCGTAAATTTTCGGGCAAATCGGACGACGTTGTATTTTTTCACAATCAGGACCGAAACCCTAGGCCGAACAAAATGGTCGGATGCGAAGTGAAATTTTTTCGCTCGAAATTTGACGAGCTTGTGCAGAACTTCTAGGCAATCATATCGGCAGGTGACACGAAGTGATTCGAGTTCGTTTGCCCCCCCCCATTTTCTTTAACGAACGATAACTTTTTGTGAAAATAACAAGTGCCCCGATCCCGGCCGAAACGACTCGAATTACACTTCGAGACCCGCCGACATGATCGCCACGATGCATAGAGCACCCTCGTAAATTTTCGGGCAAATCGGACGACGTTGTATTTTTTCACAGTCAGGACCGAAACCCTAGGCCGAACAAAATGGTCGGATGCGAAGTGAAATTTTTTCGCTCGAAATTTTACGAGCATGTGCGGAACTTCTAGGCAATCATATCGGCAGGTGACACGAAGTGATTCGAGTTCGTTTGCCCCCCCATTTTCTTTAACGAACGATAACTTTTTGTGAAAATAACAAGTGCCCCGAACCCGGCCGAAACGACTCGAATTACACTTCGAGACCCGCCGACATGATCGCCACGATGCATAGAGCACCCTCGTAAATTTTCGGGCAAATCGGACGACGTTGTATTTTTTCACAGTCAGGACCGAAACCCTAGGCCGAACAAAATGGTCGGATGCGAAGTGAAATTTTTTCGCTCGAAATTTTACGAGCATGTGCGGAACTTCTAGGCAATCATATCGGCAGGTGACACGAAGTGATTCGAGTTCGTTTGCCCTCCCCATTTTCTTTAACGAACGATAACTTTTTGTGAAAATAACAAGTGCCCCGAACCCGGCCGAAACGACTCGAATTACACTTCGAGACCCGCCGACATGATCGCCACGATGCATAGAGCACCCTCGTAAATTTTCGGGCAAATCGGACGACGTTGTATTTTTTCACAGTCAGGACCGAAACCCTAGGCCGAACAAAATGGTCGGATGCGAAGTGAAATTTTTTCGCTCGAAATTTTACGAGCATGTGCGGAACTTCTAGGCAATCATATCGGCAGGTGACACGAAGTGATTCGAGTTCGTTTGCCCCCCCATTTTCTTTAACGAACGATAACTTTTTGTGAAAATAACAAGTGCCCCGAACCCGGCCGAAACGACTCGAATTACACTTCGAGACCCGCCGACATGATCGCCACGATGCATAGAGCACCCTCGTAAATTTTCGGGCAAATCGGACGACGTTGTATTTTTTCACAGTCAGGACCGAAACCCTAGGCCGAACAAAATGGTCGGATGCGAAGTGAAATTTTTTCGCTCGAAATTTTACGAGCATGTGCGGAACTTCTAGGCAATCATATCGGCAGGTGACACGAAGTGATTCGAGTTCGTTTGCCCCCCCCATTTTCTTTAACGAACGATAACTTTTTGTGAAAATAACAAGTGCCCCGAACCCGGCCGAAACGACTCGAATTACACTTCGAGACCCGCCGACATGATCGCCACGATGCACAATGCACCCTCGTAAATTTTCGGGACGTTTCATTTTTTCACGACCAGGACCGAAACCCTAGGCCGAACAAAATGGTCGGATGCGAAGTGAAATTTTTTCGCTCGAAATTTTACGAGCTTGTGCAGAACTTCTAGGCAATCATATCGGCAGGTGACACGAAGTGATTCGAGTTCGTTTGCCCCCCCATTTTCTTTAACGAACGATAACTTTTTGTGAAAATAACAAGTGCCCCGAACCCGGCCGAAACGACTCGAATTACACTTCGAGACCCGCCGACATGATCGCCACGATGCACAGAGCACCCTCGTAAATTTTCGGGACGTTTCATTTTTTCACAACCAGGACCGAAACCCTAGGCCGAACAAAATGGTCGGATGCGAAGTGAAATTTTTTCGCTCGAAATTTTACGACCTTGTGCAGAACTTCTAGGCAATCATATCGGCAGGTGACACGAAGTGATTCGAGTTCGTTTGCCCCCCCATTTTCTTTAACGAACGATAACTTTTTGTGAAAATAACAAGTGCCCCGAACCCGGCCGAAACGACTCGAATTACACTTCGAGACCCGCCGACATGATCGCCACGATGCACAGAGCACCCTCGTAAATTTTCGGGCAAATCGGACGACGTTGTATTTTTTCACAATCAGGACCGAAACCCTAGGCCGAACAAAATGGTCGGATGCGAAGTGAAATTTTTTCGCTCGAAATTTGACGAGCTTGTGCAGAACTTCTAGGCAATCATATCGGCAGGTGACACGAAGTGATTCGAGTTCGTTTGCCCCCCCCCCATTTTCTTTAACGAACGATAACTTTTTGTGAAAATAACAAGTGCCCCGATCCCGGCCGAAACGACTCGAATTACACTTCGAGACCCGCCGACATGATCGCCACGATGCATAGAGCACCCTCGTAAATTTTCGGGCAAATCGGACGACGTTGTATTTTTTCACAGTCAGGACCGAAACCCTAGGCCGAACAAAATGGTCGGATGCGAAGTGAAATTTTTTCGCTCGAAATTTTACGAGCATGTGCGGAACTTCTAGGCAATCATATCGGCAGGTGACACGAAGTGATTCGAGTTCGTTTGCCCCCCCCCATTTTCCTTAACGAACGATAACTTTTTGTGAAAATAACAAGTGCCCCGATCCCGGCCGAAACGACTCGAATTACACTTCGAGACCCGCCGACATGATCGCCACGATGCATAGAGCACCCTCGTAAATTTTCGGGCAAATCGGACGACGTTGTATTTTTTCACAGTCAGGACCGAAACCCTAGGCCGAACAAAATGGTCGGATGCGAAGTGAAATTTTTTCGCTCGAAATTTTACGAGCATGTGCGGAACTTCTAGGCAATCATATCGGCAGGTGACACGAAGTGATTCGAGTTCGTTTGCCCCCCCATTTTCTTTAACGAACGATAACTTTTTGTGAAAATAACAAGTGCCCCGAACCCGGCCGAAACGACTCGAATTACACTTCGAGACCCGCCGACATGATCGCCACGATGCACAATGCACCCTCGTAAATTTTCGGGACGTTTCATTTTTTCACAACCAGGACCGAAACCCTAGGCCGAACAAAATGGTCGGATGCGAAGTGAAATTTTTTCGCTCGAAATTTTACGAGCATGTGCGGAACTTCTAGGCAATCATATCGGCAGGTGACACGAAGTGATTCGAGTTCGTTTGCCCCCCCATTTTCTTTAACGAACGATAATTTTTTTTGAAAATAACAATTGCCCCGAACCCGGCCGAAACGACTCGAATTACACTTCGAGACCCGCCGACATGATCGCCACGATGCACAGAGCACCCTCGTAAATTTTCGGGACGTTTCATTTTTTCACAACCAGGACCGAAACCCTAGGCCGAACAAAATGGTCGGATGCGAAGTGAAATTTTTTCGCTCGAAATTTTACGAGCTTGTGCGGAACTTCTAGGCAATCATATCGGCAGGTGACACGAAGTGATTCGAGTTCGTTTGCCCCCCCATTTTCTTTAACGAACGATAACTTTTTGTGAAAATAACAAGTGCCCCGAACCCGGCCGAAACGACTCGAATTACACTTCGAGACCCGCCGACATGATCGCCACGATGCACAATGCACCCTCGTAAATTTTCGGGACGTTTCATTTTTTCACTACCAGGACCGAAACCCTAGGCCGAACAAAATGGTCGGATGCGAAGTGAAATTTTTTCGCTCGAAATTTTACGCGCTTGTGCAGAACTTCTAGGCAATCATATCGGCAGGTGACACGAAGTGATTCGAGTTCGTTTGCCCCCCCATTTTCTTTAACGAACGATAACTTTTTGTGAAAATAACAAGTGCCCCGATCCCGGCCGAAACGACTCGAATTACACTTCGAGACCCGCCGACATGATCGCCACGATGCACAGAGCACCCTCGTAAATTTTCGGGCAAATCGGACGACGTTGTATTTTTTCACAATCAGGACCGAAACCCTAGGCCGAACAAAATGGTCGGATGCGAAGTGAAATTTTTTCGCTCGAAATTTGACGAGCTTGTGCAGAACTTCTAGGCAATCATATCGGCAGGTGACACGAAGTGATTCGAGTTCGTTTGCCCCCCCCCCCATTTTCTTTAACGAACGATAACTTTTTGTGAAAATAACAAGTGCCCCGATCCCGGCCGAAACGACTCGAATTACACTTCGAGACCCGCCGACATGATCGCCACGATGCATAGAGCACCCTCGTAAATTTTCGGGCAAATCGGACGACGTTGTATTTTTTCACAGTCAGGACCGAAACCCTAGGCCGAACGCTCTCAATTTTACGAGCATGTGCGGAACTTCTAGGCAATCATATCGGCAGGTGACACGAAGTGATTCGAGTTCGTTTGCCCCCCCATTTTCTTTAACGAACGATAACTTTTTGTGAAAATAACAAGTGCCCCGAACCCGGCCGAAACGACTCGAATTACACTTCGAGACCCGCCGACATGATCGCCACGATGCACAATGCACCCTCGTAAATTTTCGGGACGTTTCATTTTTTCACAACCAGGACCGAAACCCTAGGCCGAACAAAATGGTCGGATGCGAAGTGAAATTTTTTCGCTCGAAATTTTACGAGCATGTGCGGAACTTCTAGGCAATCATATCGGCAGGTGACACGAAGTGATTCGAGTTCGTTTGCCCCCCCATTTTCTTTAACGAACGATAATTTTTTTTGAAAATAACAATTGCCCCGAACCCGGCCGAAACGACTCGAATTACACTTCGAGACCCGCCGACATGATCGCCACGATGCACAGAGCACCCTCGTAAATTTTCGGGACGTTTCATTTTTTCACAACCAGGACCGAAACCCTAGGCCGAACAAAATGGTCGGATGCGAAGTGAAATTTTTTCGCTCGAAATTTTACGAGCTTGTGCGGAACTTCTAGGCAATCATATCGGCAGGTGACACGAAGTGATTCGAGTTCGTTTGCCCCCCCATTTTCTTTAACGAACGATAACTTTTTGTGAAAATAACAAGTGCCCCGAACCCGGCCGAAACGACTCGAATTACACTTCGAGACCCGCCGACATGATCGCCACGATGCACAATGCACCCTCGTAAATTTTCGGGACGTTTCATTTTTTCACTACCAGGACCGAAACCCTAGGCCGAACAAAATGGTCGGATGCGAAGTGAAATTTTTTCGCTCGAAATTTTACGCGCTTGTGCAGAACTTCTAGGCAATCATATCGGCAGGTGACACGAAGTGATTCGAGTTCGTTTGCCCCCCCATTTTCTTTAACGAACGATAACTTTTTGTGAAAATAACAAGTGCCCCGATCCCGGCCGAAACGACTCGAATTACACTTCGAGACCCGCCGACATGATCGCCACGATGCACAGAGCACCCTCGTAAATTTTCGGGCAAATCGGACGACGTTGTATTTTTTCACAATCAGGACCGAAACCCTAGGCCGAACAAAATGGTCGGATGCGAAGTGAAATTTTTTCGCTCGAAATTTGACGAGCTTGTGCAGAACTTCTAGGCAATCATATCGGCAGGTGACACGAAGTGATTCGAGTTCGTTTGCCCCCCCCCCCCCATTTTCTTTAACGAACGATAACTTTTTGTGAAAATAACAAGTGCCCCGATCCCGGCCGAAACGACTCGAATTACACTTCGAGACCCGCCGACATGATCGCCACGATGCATAGAGCACCCTCGTAAATTTTCGGGCAAATCGGACGACGTTGTATTTTTTCACAGTCAGGACCGAAACCCTAGGCCGAACAAAATGGTCGGATGCGAAGTGAAATTTTTTCGCTCGCAATTTTACGAGCATGTGCGGAACTTCTAGGCAATCATATCGGCAGGTGACACGAAGTGATTCGAGTTCGTTTGCCCCCCCATTTTCTTTAACGAACGATAACTTTTTGTGAAAATAACAAGTGCCCCGAACCCGGCCGAAACGACTCGAATTACACTTCGAGACCCGCCGACATGATCGCCACGATGCATAGAGCACCCTCGTAAATTTTCGGGCAAATCGGACGACGTTGTATTTTTTCACAGTCAGGACCGAAACCCTAGGCCGAACAAAATGGTCGGATGCGAAGTGAAATTTTTTCGCTCGAAATTTTACGAGCATGTGCGGAACTTCTAGGCAATCATATCGGCAGGTGACACGAAGTGATTCGAGTTCGTTTGCCCCCCCATTTTCTTTAACGAACGATAACTTTTTGTGAAAATAACAAGTGCCCCGAACCCGGCCGAAACGACTCGAATTACACTTCGAGACCCGCCGACATGATCGCCACGATGCACAGAGCACCCTCGTAAATTTTCGGGACGTTTCATTTTTTCACAACCAGGACCGAAACCCTAGGCCGAACAAAATGGTCGGATGCGAAGTGAAATTTTTTCGCTCGAAATTTTACGAGCTTGTGCGGAACTTCTAGGCAATCATATCGGCAGGTGACACGAAGTGATTCGAGTTCGTTTGCCCCCCCATTTTCTTTAACGAACGATAACTTTTTGTGAAAATAACAAGTGCCCCGAACCCGGCCGAAACGACTCGAATTACACTTCGAGACCCGCCGACATGATCGCCACGATGCATAGAGCACCCTCGTAAATTTTCGGGCAAATCGGACGACGTTGTATTTTTTCACAGTCAGGACCGAAACCCTAGGCCGAACAAAATGGTCGGATGCGAAGTGAAATTTTTTCGCTCGAAATTTTACGAGCATGTGCGGAACTTCTAGGCAATCATATCGGCAGGTGACACGAAGTGATTCGAGTTCGTTTGCCCCCCCATTTTCTTTAACGAACGATAACTTTTTGTGAAAATAACAAGTGCCCCCGAACCCGGCCGAAACGACTCGAATTACACTTCGAGACCCGCCGACATGATCGCCACGATGCACAGAGCACCCTCGTAAATTTTCGGGACGTTTCATTTTTTCACAACCAGGACCGAAACCCTAGGCCGAACAAAATGGTCGGATGCGAAGTGAAATTTTTTCGCTCGAAATTTTACGAGCTTGTGCGGAACTTCTAGGCAATCATATCGGCAGGTGACACGAAGTGATTCGAGTTCGTTTGCCCCCCCATTTTCTTTAACGAACGATAACTTTTAGTGAAAATAACAAGTGCCCCGAACCCGACCGAAACGACTCGAATTACACTTCGAGACCCGCCGACATGATCGCCACGATGCATAGAGCACCCTCGTCAATTTTCGGGCAAATCGGACGACGTTGTATTTTTTCACAGTCAGGACCGAAACCCTAGGCCGAACAAAATGGTCGGATGCGAAGTGAAATTTTTTCGCTCGAAATTTTACGAGCATGTGCGGAACTTCTAGGCAATCATATCGGCAGGTGACACGAAGTGATTCGAGTTCGTTTGCCCCCCCATTTTCTTTAACGAACGATAACTTTTTGTGAAAATAACAAGTGCCCCGAACCCGGCCGAAACGACTCGAATTACACTTCGAGACCCGCCGACATGATCGCCACGATGCACAGAGCACCCTCGTAAATTTTCGGGACGTTTCATTTTTTCACAACCAGGACCGAAACCCTAGGCCGAACAAAATGGTCGGATGCGAAGTGAAATTTTTTCGCTCGAAATTTTACGAGCTTGTGCGGAACTTCTAGGCAATCATATCGGCAGGTGACACGAAGTGATTCGAGTTCGTTTGCCCCCCCATTTTCTTTAACGAACGATAACTTTTTGTGAAAATAACAAGTGCCCCGAACCCGGCCGAAACGACTCGAATTACACTTCGAGACCCGCCGACATGATCGCCACGATGCATAGAGCACCCTCGTAAATTTTCGGGCAAATCGGACGACGTTGTATTTTTTCACAGTCAGGACCGAAACCCTAGGCCGAACAAAATGGTCGGATGCGAAGTGAAATTTTTTCGCTCGAAATTTTACGAGTATGTGCGGAACTTCTAGGCAATCATATCGGCAGGTGACACGAAGTGATTCGAGTTCGTTTGCCCCCCCATTTTCTTTAACGAACGATAACTTTTTGTGAAAATAACAAGTGCCCCGAACCCGGCCGAAACGACTCGAATTACACTTCGAGACCCGCCGACATGATCGCCACGATGCACAGAGCACCCTCGTAAATTTTCGGGACGTTTCATTTTTTCACAACCAGGACCGAAACCCTAGGCCGAACAAAATGGTCAGATGCGAAGTGAAATTTTTTCGCTCGAAATTTTACGAGCTTGTGCGGAACTTCTAGGCAATCATATCGGCAGGTGACATGAAGTGATTCGAGTTCGTTTGCCCCCCCATTTTCTTTAACGAACGATAACTTTTTCTGAAAATAACAAGTGCCCCGAACCCGGCCGAAACGACTCGAATTACACTTCGAGACCCGCCGACATGATCGCCACGATGCACAATGCACCCTCGTAAATTTTCGGGACGTTTCATTTTTTCACAACCAGGACCGAAACCCTAGGCCGAACAAAATGGTCGGATGCGAAGTGAAATTTTTTCGGTCGAAATTTTACGCGCTTGTGCAGAACTTCTAGGCAATCATATCGGCAGGTGACACGAAGTGATTCGAGTTCGTTTGCCCCCCCCCATTTTCTTTAACGAACGATAACTTTTTGTGAAAATAACAAGTGCCCCGATCCCGGCCGAAACGACTCGAATTACACTTCGAGACCCGCCGACATGATCGCCACGATGCATAGAGCACCCTCGTAAATTTTCGGGCAAATCGGACGACGTTGTATTTTTTCACAGTCAGGACCGAAACCCTAGGCCGAACAAAATGGTCGGATGCGAAGTGAAATTTTTTCGCTCGAAATTTTACGAGCATGTGCGGAACTTCTAGGCAATCATATCGGCAGGTGACACGAAGTGATTCGAGTTCGTTTGCCCCCCCATTTTCTTTAACGAACGATAACTTTTTGTGAAAATAACAAGTGCCCCGAACCCGGCCGAAACGACTCGAATTACACTTCGAGACCCGCCGACATGATCGCCACGATGCACAATGCACCCTCGTAAATTTTCGGGACGTTTCATTTTTTCACAACCAGGACCGAAACCCTAGGCCGAACAAAATGGTCGGATGCGAAGTGAAATTTTTTCGCTCGAAATTTTACGAGCATGTGCGGAACTTCTAGGCAATCATATCGGCAGGTGACACGAAGTGATTCGAGTTCGTTTGCCCCCCCATTTTCTTTAACGAACGATAACTTTTTGTGAAAATAACAAGTGCCCCGAACCCGGCCGAAACGACTCGAATTACACTTCGAGACCCGCCGACATGATCGCCACGATGCACAGAGCA
The DNA here is from genome assembly GCF_965113065.1 of Corylus avellana. Taxonomy (NCBI): domain Eukaryota; kingdom Viridiplantae; phylum Streptophyta; class Magnoliopsida; order Fagales; family Betulaceae; genus Corylus; species Corylus avellana. The sequence goes on along the minus strand of NC_142491.1, from coordinate 28,331,266 downwards.
CCCTCGTAAATTTTCGGGACGTTTCATTTTTTCACAACCAGGACCGAAACCCTAGGCCGAACAAAATGGTCGGATGCGAAGTGAAATTTTTTCGCTCGAAATTTTACGAGCTTGTGCGGAACTTCTAGGCAATCATATCGGCAGGTGACACGAAGTGATTCGAGTTCGTTTGCCCCCCCCATTTTCTTTAACGAACGATAACTTTTTGTGAAAATAACAAGTGCCCCGAACCCGGCCGAAACGACTCGAATTACACTTCGAGACCCGCCGACATGATCGCCACGATGCACAATGCACCCTCGTAAATTTTCGGGACGTTTCATTTTTTCACTACCAGGACCGAAACCCTAGGCCGAACAAAATGGTCGGATGCGAAGTGAAATTTTTTCGCTCGAAATTTTACGCGCTTGTGCAGAACTTCTAGGCAATCATATCGGCAGGTGACACGAAGTGATTCGAGTTCGTTTGCCCCCCCATTTTCTTTAACGAACGATAACTTTTTGTGAAAATAACAAGTGCCCCGAACCCGGCCGAAACGACTCGAATTACACTTCGAGACCCGCCGACATGATCGCCACGATGCACAGAGCACCCTCGTAAATTTTCGGGACGTTTCATTTTTTCACAACCAGGACCGAAACCCTAGGCCGAACAAAATGGTCGGATGCGAAGTGAAATTTTTTCGCTCGAAATTTTACGAGCTTGTGCGGAACTTCTAGGCAATCATATCGGCAGGTGACACGAAGTGATTCGAGTTCGTTTGCCCCCCCCATTTTCTTTAACGAACGATAACTTTTTGTGAAAATAACAAGTGCCCCGAACCCGGCCGAAACGACTCGAATTACACTTCGAGACCCGCCGACATGATCGCCACGATGCACAATGCACCCTCGTAAATTTTCGGGACGTTTCATTTTTTCACTACCAGGACCGAAACCCTAGGCCGAACAAAATGGTCGGATGCGAAGTGAAATTTTTTCGCTCGAAATTTTACGCGCTTGTGCAGAACTTCTAGGCAATCATATCGGCAGGTGACACGAAGTGATTCGAGTTCGTTTGCCCCCCCCCATTTTCTTTAACGAACGATAACTTTTTGTGGAAATAACAAGTGCCCCGATCCCGGCCGAAACGACTCGAATTACACTTCGAGACCCGCCGACATGATCGCCACGATGCATAGAGCACCCTCGTAAATTTTCGGGCAAATCGGACGACGTTGTATTTTTTCACAGTCAGGACCGAAACCCTAGGCCGAACAAAATGGTCGGATGCGAAGTGAAATTTTTTCGCTCGAAATTTTACGAGCATGTGCGGAACTTCTAGGCAATCATATCGGCAGGTGACACGAAGTGATTCGAGTTCGTTTGCCCCCCCATTTTCTTTAACGAACGATAACTTTTTGTGAAAATAACAAGTGCCCCGAACCCGGCCGAAACGACTCGAATTACACTTCGAGACCCGCCGACATGATCGCCACGATGCACAATGCACCCTCGTAAATTTTCGGGACGTTTCATTTTTTCACAACCAGGACCGAAACCCTAGGCCGAACAAAATGGTCGGATGCGAAGTGAAATTTTTTCGCTCGAAATTTTACGAGCATGTGCGGAACTTCTAGGCAATCATATCGGCAGGTGACACGAAGTGATTCGAGTTCGTTTGCCCCCCCATTTTCTTTAACGAACGATAACTTTTTGTGAAAATAACAAGTGCCCCGAACCCGGCCGAAACGACTCGAATTACACTTCGAGACCCGCCGACATGATCGCCACGATGCACAGAGCACCCTCGTAAATTTTCGGGACGTTTCATTTTTTCACAACCAGGACCGAAACCCTAGGCCGAACAAAATGGTCGGATGCGAAGTGAAATTTTTTCGCTCGAAATTTTACGAGCTTGTGCGGAACTTCTAGGCAATCATATCGGCAGGTGACACGAAGTGATTCGAGTTCGTTTGCCCCCCCCCATTTTCTTTAACGAACGATAACTTTTTGTGAAAATAACAAGTGCCCCGAACCCGGCCGAAACGACTCGAATTACACTTCGAGACCCGCCGACATGATCGCCACGATGCACAATGCACCCTCGTAAATTTTCGGGACGTTTCATTTTTTCACTACCAGGACCGAAACCCTAGGCCGAACAAAATGGTCGGATGCGAAGTGAAATTTTTTCGCTCGAAATTTTACGCGCTTGTGCAGAACTTCTAGGCAATCATATCGGCAGGTGACACGAAGTGATTCGAGTTCGTTTGCCCCCCCATTTTCTTTAACGAACGATAACTTTTTGTGAAAATAACAAGTGCCCCGAACCCGACCGAAACGACTCGAATTACACTTCGAGACCCGCCGACATGATCGCCACGATGCATAGAGCACCCTCGTAAATTTTCGGGCAAATCGGACGACGTTGTATTTTTTCACAGTCAGGACCGAAACCCTAGGCCGAACAAAATGGTCGGATGCGAAGTGAAATTTTTTCGCTCGAAATTTTACGAGCATGTGCGGAACTTCTAGGCAATCATATCGGCAGGTGACACGAAGTGATTCGAGTTCGTTTGCCCCCCCATTTTCTTTAACGAACGATAACTTTTTGTGAAAATAACAAGTGCCCCGAACCCGGCCGAAACGACTCGAATTACACTTCGAGACCCGCCGACATGATCGCCACGATGCACAGAGCACCCTCGTAAATTTTCGGGACGTTTCATTTTTTCACAACCAGGACCGAAACCCTAGGCCGAACAAAATGGTCGGATGCGAAGTGAAATTTTTTCGCTCGAAATTTTACGAGCTTGTGCGGAACTTCTAGGCAATCATATCGGCAGGTGACACGAAGTGATTCGAGTTCGTTTGCCCCCCCATTTTCTTTAACGAACGATAACTTTTTGTGAAAATAACAAGTGCCCCGAACCCGGCCGAAACGACTCGAATTACACTTCGAGACCCGCCGACATGATCGCCACGATGCACAGAGCACCCTCGTAAATTTTCGGGACGTTTCATTTTTTCACAACCAGGACCGAAACCCTAGGCCGAACAAAATGGTCGGATGCGAAGTGAAATTTTTTCGCTCGAAATTTTACGAGCTTGTGCGGAACTTCTAGGCAATCATATCGGCAGGTGACATGAAGTGATTCGAGTTCGTTTGCCCCCCCATTTTCTTTAACGAACGATAACTTTTTGTGAAAATAACAAGTGCCCCGAACCCGGCCGAAACGACTCGAATTACACTTCGAGACCCGCCGACATGATCGCCACGATGCACAATGCACCCTCGTAAATTTTCGGGACGTTTCATTTTTTCACTACCAGGACCGAAACCCTAGGCCGAACAAAATGGTCGGATGCGAAGTGAAATTTTTTCGCTCGAAATTTTACGCGCTTGTGCAGAACTTCTAGGCAATCATATCGGCAGGTGACACGAAGTGATTCGAGTTCGTTTGCCCCCCCCCATTTTCTTTAACGAACGATAACTTTTTGTGAAAATAACAAGTGCCCCGATCCCGGCCGAAACGACTCGAATTACACTTCGAGACCCGCCGACATGATCGCCACGATGCATAGAGCACCCTCGTAAATTTTCGGGCAAATCGGACGACGTTGTATTTTTTCACAGTCAGGACCGAAACCCTAGGCCGAACAAAATGGTCGGATGCGAAGTGAAATTTTTTCGCTCGAAATTTTACGAGCATGTGCGGAACTTCTAGGCAATCATATCGGCAGGTGACACGAAGTGATTCGAGTTCGTTTGCCCCCCCATTTTCTTTAACGAACGATAACTTTTTGTGAAAATAACAAGTGCCCCGAACCCGGCCGAAACGACTCGAATTACACTTCGAGACCCGCCGACATGATCGCCACGATGCACAATGCACCCTCGTAAATTTTCGGGACGTTTCATTTTTTCACAACCAGGACCGAAACCCTAGGCCGAACAAAATGGTCGGATGCGAAGTGAAATTTTTTCGCTCGAAATTTTACGAGCATGTGCGGAACTTCTAGGCAATCATATCGGCAGGTGACACGAAGTGATTCGAGTTCGTTTGCCCCCCCATTTTCTTTAACGAACGATAACTTTTTGTGAAAATAACAAGTGCCCCGAACCCGGCCGAAACGACTCGAATTACACTTCGAGACCCGCCGACATGATCGCCACGATGCACAGAGCACCCTCGTAAATTTTCGGGACGTTTCATTTTTTCACAACCAGGACCGAAACCCTAGGCCGAACAAAATGGTCGGATGCGAAGTGAAATTTTTTCGCTCGAAATTTTACGAGCTTGTGCGGAACTTCTAGGCAATCATATCGGCAGGTGACACGAAGTGATTCGAGTTCGTTTGCCCCCCCCCATTTTCTTTAACGAACGATAACTTTTTGTGAAAATAACAAGTGCCCCGAACCCGGCCGAAACGACTCGAATTACACTTCGAGACCCGCCGACATGATCGCCACGATGCACAATGCACCCTCGTAAATTTTCGGGACGTTTCATTTTTTCACTACCAGGACCGAAACCCTAGGCCGAACAAAATGGTCGGATGCGAAGTGAAATTTTTTCGCTCGAAATTTTACGCGCTTGTGCAGAACTTCTAGGCAATCATATCGGCAGGTGACACGAAGTGATTCGAGTTCGTTTGCCCCCCCATTTTCTTTAACGAACGATAACTTTTTGTGAAAATAACAAGTGCCCCGAACCCGACCGAAACGACTCGAATTACACTTCGAGACCCGCCGACATGATCGCCACGATGCATAGAGCACCCTCGTAAATTTTCGGGCAAATCGGACGACGTTGTATTTTTTCACAGTCAGGACCGAAACCCTAGGCCGAACAAAATGGTCGGATGCGAAGTGAAATTTTTTCGCTCGAAATTTTACGAGCATGTGCGGAACTTCTAGGCAATCATATCGGCAGGTGACACGAAGTGATTCGAGTTCGTTTGCCCCCCCATTTTCTTTAACGAACGATAACTTTTTGTGAAAATAACAAGTGCCCCGAACCCGGCCGAAACGACTCGAATTACACTTCGAGACCCGCCGACATGATCGCCACGATGCACAGAGCACCCTCGTAAATTTTCGGGACGTTTCATTTTTTCACAACCAGGACCGAAACCCTAGGCCGAACAAAATGGTCGGATGCGAAGTGAAATTTTTTCGCTCGAAATTTTACGAGCTTGTGCGGAACTTCTAGGCAATCATATCGGCAGGTGACACGAAGTGATTCGAGTTCGTTTGCCCCCCCATTTTCTTTAACGAACGATAACTTTTTGTGAAAATAACAAATGCCCCGAACCCGGCCGAAACGACTCGAATTACACTTCGAGACCCGCCGACATGATCGCCACGATGCATAGAGCACCCTCGTAAATTTTCGGGCAAATCGGACGACGTTGTATTTTTTCACAGTCAGGACCGAAACCCTAGGCCGAACAAAATGGTCGGATGCGAAGTGAAATTTTTTCGCTCGAAATTTTACGAGCATGTGCGGAACTTCTAGGCAATCATATCGGCAGGTGACACGAAGTGATTCGAGTTCGTTTGCCCCCCCATTTTCTTTAACGAACGATAACTTTTTGTGAAAATAACAAGTGCCCCGAACCCGGCCGAAACGACTCGAATTACACTTCGAGACCCGCCGACATGATCGCCACGATGCACAGAGCACCCTCGTAAATTTTCGGGACGTTTCATTTTTTCACAACCAGGACCGAAACCCTAGGCCGAACAAAATGGTCGGATGCGAAGTGAAATTTTTTCGCTCGAAATTTTACGAGCTTGTGCGGAACTTCTAGGCAATCATATCGGCAGGTGACATGAAGTGATTCGAGTTCGTTTGCCCCCCCATTTTCTTTAACGAACGATAACTTTTTGTGAAAATAACAAGTGCCCCGAACCCGGCCGAAACGACTCGAATTACACTTCGAGACCCGCCGACATGATCGCCACGATGCACAATGCACCCTCGTAAATTTTCGGGACGTTTCATTTTTTCACAACCAGGACCGAAACCCTAGGCCGAACAAAATGGTCGGATGCGAAGTGAAATTTTTTCGCTCGAAATTTTACGCGCTTGTGCAGAACTTCTAGGCAATCATATCGGCAGGTGACACGAAGTGATTCGAGTTCGTTTGCCCCCCCCCATTTTCTTTAACGAACGATAACTTTTTGTGAAAATAACAAGTGCCCCGATCCCGGCCGAAACGACTCGAATTACACTTCGAGACCCGCCGACATGATCGCCACGATGCATAGAGCACCCTCGTAAATTTTCGGGCAAATCGGACGACGTTGTATTTTTTCACAGTCAGGACCGAAACCCTAGGCCGAACAAAATGGTCGGATGCGAAGTGAAATTTTTTCGCTCGAAATTTTACGAGCATGTGCGGAACTTCTAGGCAATCATATCGGCAGGTGACACGAAGTGATTCGAGTTCGTTTGCCCCCCCATTTTCTTTAACGAACGATAACTTTTTGTGAAAATAACAAGTGCCCCGAACCCGGCCGAAACGACTCGAATTACACTTCGAGACCCGCCGACATGATCGCCACGATGCACAGAGCACCCTCGTAAATTTTCGGGACGTTTCATTTTTTCACAACCAGGACCGAAACCCTAGGCCGAACAAAATGGTCGGATGCGAAGTGAAATTTTTTCGCTCGAAATTTTACGAGCTTGTGCGGAACTTCTAGGCAATCATATCGGCAGGTGACACGAAGTGATTCGAGTTCGTTTGCCCCCCCATTTTCTTTAACGAACGATAACTTTTTGTGAAAATAACAAATGCCCCGAACCCGGCCGAAACGACTCGAATTACACTTCGAGACCCGCCGACATGATCGCCACGATGCATAGAGCACCCTCGTAAATTTTCGGGCAAATCGGACGACGTTGTATTTTTTCACAGTCAGGACCGAAACCCTAGGCCGAACAAAATGGTCGGATGCGAAGTGAAATTTTTTCGCTCGAAATTTTACGAGCATGTGCGGAACTTCTAGGCAATCATATCGGCAGGTGACACGAAGTGATTCGAGTTCGTTTGCCCCCCCATTTTCTTTAACGAACGATAACTTTTTGTGAAAATAACAAGTGCCCCGAACCCGGCCGAAACGACTCGAATTACACTTCGAGACCCGCCGACATGATCGCCACGATGCACAGAGCACCCTCGTAAATTTTCGGGACGTTTCATTTTTTCACAACCAGGACCGAAACCCTAGGCCGAACAAAATGGTCGGATGCGAAGTGAAATTTTTTCGCTCGAAATTTTACGAGCTTGTGCGGAACTTCTAGGCAATCATATCGGCAGGTGACATGAAGTGATTCGAGTTCGTTTGCCCCCCCATTTTCTTTAACGAACGATAACTTTTTGTGAAAATAACAAGTGCCCCGAACCCGGCCGAAACGACTCGAATTACACTTCGAGACCCGCCGACATGATCGCCACGATGCACAATGCACCCTCGTAAATTTTCGGGACGTTTCATTTTTTCACAACCAGGACCGAAACCCTAGGCCGAACAAAATGGTCGGATGCGAAGTGAAATTTTTTCGCTCGAAATTTTACGCGCTTGTGCAGAACTTCTAGGCAATCATATCGGCAGGTGACACGAAGTGATTCGAGTTCGTTTGCCCCCCCCCATTTTCTTTAACGAACGATAACTTTTTGTGAAAATAACAAGTGCCCCGATCCCGGCCGAAACGACTCGAATTACACTTCGAGACCCGCCGACATGATCGCCACGATGCATAGAGCACCCTCGTAAATTTTCGGGCAAATCGGACGACGTTGTATTTTTTCACAGTCAGGACCGAAACCCTAGGCCGAACAAAATGGTCGGATGCGAAGTGAAATTTTTTCGCTCGAAATTTTACGAGCATGTGCGGAACTTCTAGGCAATCATATCGGCAGGTGACACGAAGTGATTCGAGTTCGTTTGCCCCCCCATTTTCTTTAACGAACGATAACTTTTTGTGAAAATAACAAGTGCCCCGAACCCGGCCGAAACGACTCGAATTACACTTCGAGACCCGCCGACATGATCGCCACGATGCATAGAGCACCCTCGTAAATTTTCGGGCAAATCGGACGACGTTGTATTTTTTCACAGTCAGGACCGAAACCCTAGGCCGAACAAAATGGTCGGATGCGAAGTGAAATTTTTTCGCTCGAAATTTTACGAGCATGTGCGGAACTTCTAGGCAATCATATCGGCAGGTGACACGAAGTGATTCGAGTTCGTTTGCCCCCCCATTTTCTTTAACGAACGATAACTTTTTGTGAAAATAACAAGTGCCCCGAACCCGGCCGAAACGACTCGAATTACACTTCGAGACCCGCCGACATGATCGCCACGATGCACAGAGCACCCTCGTAAATTTTCGGGACGTTTCATTTTTTCACAACCAGGACCGAAACCCTAGGCCGAACAAAATGGTCGGATGCGAAGTGAAATTTTTTCGCTCGAAATTTTACGAGCTTGTGCGGAACTTCTAGGCAATCATATCGGCAGGTGACACGAAGTGATTCGAGTTCGTTTGCCCCCCCATTTTCTTTAACGAACGATAACTTTTAGTGAAAATAACAAGTGCCCCGAACCCGACCGAAACGACTCGAATTACACTTCGAGACCCGCCGACATGATCGCCACGATGCATAGAGCACCCTCGTCAATTTTCGGGCAAATCGGACGACGTTGTATTTTTTCACAGTCAGGACCGAAACCCTAGGCCGAACAAAATGGTCGGATGCGAAGTGAAATTTTTTCGCTCGAAATTTTACGAGCATGTGCGGAACTTCTAGGCAATCATATCGGCAGGTGACACGAAGTGATTCGAGTTCGTTTGCCCCCCCATTTTCTTTAACGAACGATAACTTTTTGTGAAAATAACAAGTGCCCCGAACCCGGCCGAAACGACTCGAATTACACTTCGAGACCCGCCGACATGATCGCCACGATGCACAGAGCACCCTCGTAAATTTTCGGGACGTTTCATTTTTTCACAACCAGGACCGAAACCCTAGGCCGAACAAAATGGTCGGATGCGAAGTGAAATTTTTTCGCTCGAAATTTTACGAGCTTGTGCGGAACTTCTAGGCAATCATATCGGCAGGTGACACGAAGTGATTCGAGTTCGTTTGCCCCCCCATTTTCTTTAACGAACGATAACTTTTTGTGAAAATAACAAGTGCCCCGAACCCGGCCGAAACGACTCGAATTACACTTCGAGACCCGCCGACATGATCGCCACGATGCATAGAGCACCCTCGTAAATTTTCGGGCAAATCGGACGACGTTGTATTTTTTCACAGTCAGGACCGAAACCCTAGGCCGAACAAAATGGTCGGATGCGAAGTGAAATTTTTTCGCTCGAAATTTTACGAGTATGTGCGGAACTTCTAGGCAATCATATCGGCAGGTGACACGAAGTGATTCGAGTTCGTTTGCCCCCCCATTTTCTTTAACGAACGATAACTTTTTGTGAAAATAACAAGTGCCCCGAACCCGGCCGAAACGACTCGAATTACACTTCGAGACCCGCCGACATGATCGCCACGATGCACAGAGCACCCTCGTAAATTTTCGGGACGTTTCATTTTTTCACAACCAGGACCGAAACCCTAGGCCGAACAAAATGGTCAGATGCGAAGTGAAATTTTTTCGCTCGAAATTTTACGAGCTTGTGCGGAACTTCTAGGCAATCATATCGGCCGGTGACATGAAGTGATTCGAGTTCGTTTGCCCCCCCATTTTCTTTAACGAACGATAACTTTTTGTGAAAATAACAAGTGCCCCGAACCCGGCCGAAACGACTCGAATTACACTTCGAGACCCGCCGACATGATCGCCACGATGCACAATGCACCCTCGTAAATTTTCGGGACGTTTCATTTTTTCACAACCAGGACCGAAACCCTAGGCCGAACAAAATGGTCGGATGCGAAGTGAAATTTTTTCGCTCGAAATTTTACGCGCTTGTGCAGAACTTCTAGGCAATCATATCGGCAGGTGACACGAAGTGATTCGAGTTCGTTTGCCCCCCCCCCATTTTCTTTAACGAACGATAACTTTTTGTGAAAATAACAAGTGCCCCGATCCCGGCCGAAACGACTCGAATTACACTTCGAGACCCGCCGACATGATCGCCACGATGCATAGAGCACCCTCGTAAATTTTCGGGCAAATCGGACGACGTTGTATTTTTTCACAGTCAGGACCGAAACCCTAGGCCGAACAAAATGGTCGGATGCGAAGTGAAATTTTTTCGCTCGAAATTTTACGAGCATGTGCGGAACTTCTAGGCAATCATATCGGCAGGTGACACGAAGTGATTCGAGTTCGTTTGCCCCCCCATTTTCTTTAACGAACGATAACTTTTTGTGAAAATAACAAGTGCCCCGAACCCGGCCGAAACGACTCGAATTACACTTCGAGACCCGCCGACATGATCGCCACGATGCACAATGCACCCTCGTAAATTTTCGGGACGTTTCATTTTTTCACAACCAGGACCGAAACCCTAGGCCGAACAAAATGGTCGGATGCGAAGTGAAATTTTTTCGCTCGAAATTTTACGAGCATGTGCGGAACTTCTAGGCAATCATATCGGCAGGTGACACGAAGTGATTCGAGTTCGTTTGCCCCCCCATTTTCTTTAACGAACGATAACTTTTTGTGAAAATAACAAGTGCCCCGAACCCGGCCGAAACGACTCGAATTACACTTCGAGACCCGCCGACATGATCGCCACGATGCACAGAGCACCCTCGTAAATTTTCGGGACGTTTCATTTTTTCACAACCAGGACCGAAACCCTAGGCCGAACAAAATGGTCGGATGCGAAGTGAAATTTTTTCGCTCGAAATTTTACGAGCTTGTGCGGAACTTCTAGGCAATCATATCGGCAGGTGACACGAAGTGATTCGAGTTCGTTTGCCCCCCCCATTTTCTTTAACGAACGATAACTTTTTGTGAAAATAACAAGTGCCCCGAACCCGGCCGAAACGACTCGAATTACACTTCGAGACCCGCCGACATGATCGCCACGATGCACAATGCACCCTCGTAAATTTTCGGGACGTTTCATTTTTTCACTACCAGGACCGAAACCCTAGGCCGAACAAAATGGTCGGATGCGAAGTGAAATTTTTTCGCTCGAAATTTTACGCGCTTGTGCAGAACTTCTAGGCAATCATATCGGCAGGTGACACGAAGTGATTCGAGTTCGTTTGCCCCCCCATTTTCTTTAACGAACGATAACTTTTTGTGAAAATAACAAGTGCCCCGAACCCGGCCGAAACGACTCGAATTACACTTCGAGACCCGCCGACATGATCGCCACGATGCACAGAGCACCCTCGTAAATTTTCGGGACGTTTCATTTTTTCACAACCAGGACCGAAACCCTAGGCCGAACAAAATGGTCGGATGCGAAGTGAAATTTTTTCGCTCGAAATTTTACGAGCTTGTGCGGAACTTCTAGGCAATCATATCGGCAGGTGACACGAAGTGATTCGAGTTCGTTTGCCCCCCCCATTTTCTTTAACGAACGATAACTTTTTGTGAAAATAACAAGTGCCCCGAACCCGGCCGAAACGACTCGAATTACACTTCGAGACCCGCCGACATGATCGCCACGATGCACAATGCACCCTCGTAAATTTTCGGGACGTTTCATTTTTTCACTACCAGGACCGAAACCCTAGGCCGAACAAAATGGTCGGATGCGAAGTGAAATTTTTTCGCTCGAAATTTTACGCGCTTGTGCAGAACTTCTAGGCAATCATATCGGCAGGTGACACGAAGTGATTCGAGTTCGTTTGCCCCCCCCCATTTTCTTTCACGAACGATAACTTTTTGTGAAAATAACAAGTGCCCCGATCCCGGCCGAAACGAATCGAATTACACTTCGAGACCCGCCGACATGATCGCCACGATGCATAGAGCACCCTCGTAAATTTTCGGGCAAATCGGACGACGTTGTATTTTTTCACAGTCAGGACCGAAACCCTAGGCCGAACAAAATGGTCGGATGCGAAGTGAAATTTTTTCGCTCGAAATTTTACGAGCATGTGCGGAACTTCTAGGCAATCATATCGGCAGGTGACACGAAGTGATTCGAGTTCGTTTGCCCCCCCATTTTCTTTAACGAACGATAACTTTTTGTGAAAATAACAAGTGCCCCGAACCCGGCCGAAACGACTCGAATTACACTTCGAGACCCGCCGACATGATCGCCACGATGCACAATGCACCCTCGTAAATTTTCGGGACGTTTCATTTTTTCACAACCAGGACCGAAACCCTAGGCCGAACAAAATGGTCGGATGCGAAGTGAAATTTTTTCGCTCGAAATTTTACGAGCATGTGCGGAACTTCTAGGCAATCATATCGGCAGGTGACACGAAGTGATTCGAGTTCGTTTGCCCCCCCATTTTCTTTAACGAACGATAACTTTTTGTGAAAATAACAAGTGCCCCGAACCCGGCCGAAACGACTCGAATTACACTTCGAGACCCGCCGACATGATCGCCACGATGCACAGAGCACCCTCGTAAATTTTCGGGACGTTTCATTTTTTCACAACCAGGACCGAAACCCTAGGCAGAACAAAATGGTCGGATGCGAAGTGAAATTTTTTCGCTCGAAATTTTACGAGCTTGTGCGGAACTTCTAGGCAATCATATCGGCAGGTGACACGAAGTGATTCGAGTTCGTTTGCCCCTCCCATTTTCTTTAACGAACGATAACTTTTTGTGAAAATAACAAGTGCCCCGAACCCGGCCGAAACGACTCGAATTACACTTCGAGACCCGCCGACATGATCGCCACGATGCACAATGCACCCTCGTAAATTTTCGGGACGTTTCATTTTTTCACTACCAGGACCGAAACCCTAGGCCGAACAAAATGGTCGGATGCGAAGTGAAATTTTTTCGCTCGAAATTTTACGCGCTTGTGCAGAACTTCTAGGCAATCATATCGGCAGGTGACACGAAGTGATTCGAGTTCGTTTGCCCCCCCATTTTCTTTAACGAACGATAACTTTTTGTGAAAATAACAAGTGCCCCGAACCCGGCCGAAACGACTCGAATTACACTTCGAGACCCGCCGACATGATCGCCACGATGCACAGAGCACCCTCGTAAATTTTCGGGACGTTTCATTTTTTCACAACCAGGACCGAAACCCTAGGCCGAACAAAATGGTCGGATGCGAAGTGAAATTTTTTCGCTCGAAATTTTACGAGCTTGTGCGGAACTTCTAGGCAATCATATCGGCAGGTGACACGAAGTGATTCGAGTTCGTTTGCCCCCCCCATTTTCTTTAACGAACGATAACTTTTTGTGAAAATAACAAGTGCCCCGAACCCGGCCGAAACGACTCGAATTACACTTCGAGACCCGCCGACATGATCGCCACGATGCACAATGCACCCTCGTAAATTTTCGGGACGTTTCATTTTTTCACTACCAGGACCGAAACCCTAGGCCGAACAAAATGGTCGGATGCGAAGTGAAATTTTTTCGCTCGAAATTTTACGCGCTTGTGCAGAACTTCTAGGCAATCATATCGGCAGGTGACACGAAGTGATTCGAGTTCGTTTGCCCCCCCCCATTTTCTTTCACGAACGATAACTTTTTGTGAAAATAACAAGTGCCCCGATCCCGGCCGAAACGAATCGAATTACACTTCGAGACCCGCCGACATGATCGCCACGATGCATAGAGCACCCTCGTAAATTTTCGGGCAAATCGGACGACGTTGTATTTTTTCACAGTCAGGACCGAAACCCTAGGCCGAACAAAATGGTCGGATGCGAAGTGAAATTTTTTCGCTCGAAATTTTACGAGCATGTGCGGAACTTCTAGGCAATCATATCGGCAGGTGACACGAAGTGATTCGAGTTCGTTTGCCCCCCCATTTTCTTTAACGAACGATAACTTTTTGTGAAAATAACAAGTGCCCCGAACCCGGCCGAAACGACTCGAATTACACTTCGAGACCCGCCGACATGATCGCCACGATGCACAATGCACCCTCGTAAATTTTCGGGACGTTTCATTTTTTCACAACCAGGACCGAAACCCTAGGCCGAACAAAATGGTCGGATGCGAAGTGAAATTTTTTCGCTCGAAATTTTACGAGCATGTGCGGAACTTCTAGGCAATCATATCGGCAGGTGACACGAAGTGATTCGAGTTCGTTTGCCCCCCCATTTTCTTTAACGAACGATAACTTTTTGTGAAAATAACAAGTGCCCCGAACCCGGCCGAAACGACTCGAATTACACTTCGAGACCCGCCGACATGATCGCCACGATGCACAGAGCACCCTCGTAAATTTTCGGGACGTTTCATTTTTTCACAACCAGGACCGAAACCCTAGGCAGAACAAAATGGTCGGATGCGAAGTGAAATTTTTTCGCTCGAAATTTTACGAGCTTGTGCGGAACTTCTAGGCAATCATATCGGCAGGTGACACGAAGTGATTCGAGTTCGTTTGCCCCCCCCATTTTCTTTAACGAACGATAACTTTTTGTGAAAATAACAAGTGCCCCGAACCCGGCCGAAACGACTCGAATTACACTTCGAGACCCGCCGACATGATCGCCACGATGCACAATGCACCCTCGTAAATTTTCGGGACGTTTCATTTTTTCACTACCAGGACCGAAACCCTAGGCCGAACAAAATGGTCGGATGCGAAGTGAAATTTTTTCGCTCGAAATTTTACGCGCTTGTGCAGAACTTCTAGGCAATCATATCGGCAGGTGACACGAAGTGATTCGAGTTCGTTTGCCCCCCCATTTTCTTTAACGAACGATAACTTTTTGTGAAAATAACAAGTGCCCCGAACCCGGCCGAAACGACTCGAATTACACTTCGAGACCCGCCGACATGATCGCCACGATGCACAGAGCACCCTCGTAAATTTTCGGGACGTTTCATTTTTTCACAACCAGGACCGAAACCCTAGGCCGAACAAAATGGTCGGATGCGAAGTGAAATTTTTTCGCTCGAAATTTTACGAGCTTGTGCGGAACTTCTAGGCAATCATATCGGCAGGTGACACGAAGTGATTCGAGTTCGTTTGCCCCCCCCATTTTCTTTAACGAACGATAACTTTTTGTGAAAATAACAAGTGCCCCGAACCCGGCCGAAACGACTCGAATTACACTTCGAGACCCGCCGACATGATCGCCACGATGCACAATGCACCCTCGTAAATTTTCGGGACGTTTCATTTTTTCACTACCAGGACCGAAACCCTAGGCCGAACAAAATGGTCGGATGCGAAGTGAAATTTTTTCGCTCGAAATTTTACGCGCTTGTGCAGAACTTCTAGGCAATCATATCGGCAGGTGACACGAAGTGATTCGAGTTCGTTTGCCCCCCCCCATTTTCTTTCACGAACGATAACTTTTTGTGAAAATAACAAGTGCCCCGATCCCGGCCGAAACGAATCGAATTACACTTCGAGACCCGCCGACATGATCGCCACGATGCATAGAGCACCCTCGTAAATTTTCGGGCAAATCGGACGACGTTGTATTTTTTCACAGTCAGGACCGAAACCCTAGGCCGAACAAAATGGTCGGATGCGAAGTGAAATTTTTTCGCTCGAAATTTTACGAGCATGTGCGGAACTTCTAGGCAATCATATCGGCAGGTGACACGAAGTGATTCGAGTTCGTTTGCCCCCCCATTTTCTTTAACGAACGATAACTTTTTGTGAAAATAACAAGTGCCCCGAACCCGGCCGAAACGACTCGAATTACACTTCGAGACCCGCCGACATGATCGCCACGATGCACAATGCACCCTCGTAAATTTTCGGGACGTTTCATTTTTTCACAACCAGGACCGAAACCCTAGGCCGAACAAAATGGTCGGATGCGAAGTGAAATTTTTTCGCTCGAAATTTTACGAGCATGTGCGGAACTTCTAGGCAATCATATCGGCAGGTGACACGAAGTGATTCGAGTTCGTTTGCCCCCCCATTTTCTTTAACGAACGATAACTTTTTGTGAAAATAACAAGTGCCCCGAACCCGGCCGAAACGACTCGAATTACACTTCGAGACCCGCCGACATGATCGCCACGATGCACAGAGCACCCTCGTAAATTTTCGGGACGTTTCATTTTTTCACAACCAGGACCGAAACCCTAGGCAGAACAAAATGGTCGGATGCGAAGTGAAATTTTTTCGCTCGAAATTTTACGAGCTTGTGCGGAACTTCTAGGCAATCATATCGGCAGGTGACACGAAGTGATTCGAGTTCGTTTGCCCCCCCCATTTTCTTTAACGAACGATAACTTTTTGTGAAAATAACAAGTGCCCCGAACCCGGCCGAAACGACTCGAATTACACTTCGAGACCCGCCGACATGATCGCCACGATGCACAATGCACCCTCGTAAATTTTCGGGACGTTTCATTTTTTCACTACCAGGACCGAAACCCTAGGCCGAACAAAATGGTCGGACGCGAAGTGAAATTTTTTCGCTCGAAATTTTACGCGCTTGTGCAGAACTTCTAGGCAATCATATCGGCAGGTGACACGAAGTGATTCGAGTTCGTTTGCCCCCCCATTTTCTTTAACGAACGATAACTTTTTGTGAAAATAACAAGTGCCCCGAACCCGACCGAAACGACTCGAATTACACTTCGAGACCCGCCGACATGATCGCCACGATGCATAGAGCACCCTCGTAAATTTTCGGGCAAATCGGACGACGTTGTATTTTTTCACAGTCAGGACCGAAACCCTAGGCCGAACAAAATGGTCGGATGCGAAGTGAAATTTTTTCGCTCGAAATTTTACGAGCATGTGCGGAACTTCTAGGCAATCATATCGGCAGGTGACACGAAGTGATTCGAGTTCGTTTGCCCCCCCATTTTCTTTAACGAACGATAACTTTTTGTGAAAATAACAAGTGCCCCGAACCCGGCCGAAACGACTCGAATTACACTTCGAGACCCGCCGACATGATCGCCACGATGCACAGAGCACCCTCGTAAATTTTCGGGACGTTTCATTTTTTCACAACCAGGACCGAAACCCTAGGCCGAACAAAATGGTCGGATGCGAAGTGAAATTTTTTCGCTCGAAATTTTACGAGCTTGTGCGGAACTTCTAGGCAATCATATCGGCAGGTGACACGAAGTGATTCGAGTTCGTTTGCCCCCCCATTTTCTTTAACGAACGATAACTTTTTGTGAAAATAACAAGTGCCCCGAACCCGGCCGAAACGACTCGAATTACACTTCGAGACCCGCCGACATGATCGCCACGATGCATAGAGCACCCTCGTAAATTTTCGGGCAAATCGGACGACGTTGTATTTTTTCACAGTCAGGACCGAAACCCTAGGCCGAACAAAATGGTCGGATGCGAAGTGAAATTTTTTCGCTCGAAATTTTACGAGCATGTGCGGAACTTCTAGGCAATCATATCGGCAGGTGACACGAAGTGATTCGAGTTCGTTTGCCCCCCCATTTTCTTTAACGAACGATAACTTTTTGTGAAAATAACAAGTGCCCCGAACCCGGCCGAAACGACTCGAATTACACTTCGAGACCCGCCGACATGATCGCCACGATGCACAGAGCACCCTCGTAAATTTTCGGGACGTTTCATTTTTTCACAACCAGGACCGAAACCCTAGGCCGAACAAAATGGTCGGATGCGAAGTGAAATTTTTTCGCTCGAAATTTTACGAGCTTGTGCGGAACTTCTAGGCAATCATATCGGCAGGTGACATGAAGTGATTCGAGTTCGTTTGCCCCCCCATTTTCTTTAACGAACGATAACTTTTTGTGAAAATAACAAGTGCCCCGAACCCGGCCGAAACGACTCGAATTACACTTCGAGACCCGCCGACATGATCGCCACGATGCACAATGCACCCTCGTAAATTTTCGGGACGTTTCATTTTTTCACAACCAGGACCGAAACCCTAGGCCGAACAAAATGGTCGGATGCGAAGTGAAATTTTTTCGCTCGAAATTTTACGCGCTTGTGCAGAACTTCTAGGCAATCATATCGGCAGGTGACACGAAGTGATTCGAGTTCGTTTGCCCCCCCCCATTTTCTTTAACGAACGATAACTTTTTGTGAAAATAACAAGTGCCCCGATCCCGGCCGAAACGACTCGAATTACACTTCGAGACCCGCCGACATGATCGCCACGATGCATAGAGCACCCTCGTAAATTTTCGGGCAAATCGGACGACGTTGTATTTTTTCACAGTCAGGACCGAAACCCTAGGCCGAACAAAATGGTCGGATGCGAAGTGAAATTTTTTCGCTCGAAATTTTACGAGCATGTGCGGAACTTCTAGGCAATCATATCGGCAGGTGACACGAAGTGATTCGAGTTCGTTTGCCCCCCCATTTTCTTTAACGAACGATAACTTTTTGTGAAAATAACAAGTGCCCCGAACCCGGCCGAAACGACTCGAATTACACTTCGAGACCCGCCGACATGATCGCCACGATGCACAATGCACCCTCGTAAATTTTCGGGACGTTTCATTTTTTCACAACCAGGACCGAAACCCTAGGCCGAACAAAATGGTCGGATGCGAAGTGAAATTTTTTCGCTCGAAATTTTACGAGCATGTGCGGAACTTCTAGGCAATCATATCGGCAGGTGACACGAAGTGATTCGAGTTCGTTTGCCCCCCCATTTTCTTTAACGAACGATAACTTTTTGTGAAAATAACAAGTGCCCCGAACCCGGCCGAAACGACTCGAATTACACTTCGAGACCCGCCGACATGATCGCCACGATGCACAGAGCACCCTCGTAAATTTTCGGGACGTTTCATTTTTTCACAACCAGGACCGAAACCCTAGGCCGAACAAAATGGTCGGATGCGAAGTGAAATTTTTTCGCTCGAAATTTTACGAGCTTGTGCGGAACTTCTAGGCAATCATATCGGCAGGTGACACGAAGTGATTCGAGTTCGTTTGCCCCCCCATTTTCTTTAACGAACGATAACTTTTTGTGAAAATAACAAGTGCCCCGAACCCGGCCGAAACGACTCGAATTACACTTCGAGACCCGCCGACATGATCGCCACGATGCACAATGCACCCTCGTAAATTTTCGGGACGTTTCATTTTTTCACAACCAGGACCGAAACCCTAGGCCGAACAAAATGGTCGGATGCGAAGTGAAATTTTTTCGCTCGAAATTTTACGAGCATGTGCGGAACTTCTAGGCAATCATATCGGCAGGTGACACGAAGTGATTCGAGTTCGTTTGCCCCCCCATTTTCTTTAACGAACGATAACTTTTTGTGAAAATAACAAGTGCCCCGAACCCGGCCGAAACGACTCGAATTACACTTCGAGACCCGCCGACATGATCGCCACGATGCACAGAGCACCCTCGTAAATTTTCGGGACGTTTCATTTTTTCACAACCAGGACCGAAACCCTAGGCCGAACAAAATGGTCGGATGCGAAGTGAAATTTTTTCGCTCGAAATTTGACGAGCTTGTGCGGAACTTCTAGGCAATCATATCGGCAGGTGACACGAAGTGATTCGAGTTCGTTTGCCCCCCCATTTTCTTTAACGAACGATAACTTTTTGTGAAAATAACAAGTGCCCCGATCCCGGCCGAAACGACTCGAATTACACTTCGAGACCCGCCGACATGATCGCCACGATGCACAATGCACCCTCGTAAATTTTCGGGACGTTTCATTTTTTCACTACCAGGACCGAAACCCTAGGCCGAACAAAATGGTCGGATGCGAAGTGAAATTTTTTCGCTCGAAATTTTACGCGCTTGTGCAGAACTTCTAGGCAATCATATCGGCAGGTGACACGAAGTGATTCGAGTTCGTTTGCCCCCCCATTTTCTTTAACGAACGATAACTTTTTGTGAAAATAACAAGTGCCCCGATCCCGGCCGAAACGACTCGAATTACACTTCGAGACCCGCCGACATGATCGCCACGATGCACAGAGCACCCTCGTAAATTTTCGGGCAAATCGGACGACGTTGTATTTTTTCACAATCAGGACCGAAACCCTAGGCCGAACAAAATGGTCGGATGCGAAGTGAAATTTTTTCGCTCGAAATTTGACGAGCTTGTGCAGAACTTCTAGGCAATCATATCGGCAGGTGACACGAAGTGATTCGAGTTCGTTTGCCCCCCCATTTTCTTTAACGAACGATAACTTTTTGTGAAAATAACAAGTGCCCCGATCCCGGCCGAAACGACTCGAATTACACTTCGAGACTCGCCGACATGATCGCCACGATGCACAGAGCACCCTCGTAAATTTTCGGGACGTTTCATTTTTTCACAACCAGGACCGAAACCCTAGGCCGAACAAAATGGTCGGATGCGAGGTGAAATTTTTTCGCTCGAAATTTTACGAGCTTGTGCAGAACTTCTAGGCAATCATATCGGCAGGTGACACGAAGTGATTCGAGTTCGTTTGCCCCCCCATTTTCTTTAACGAACGATAACTTTTTGTGAAAATAACAAGTGCCCCGATCCCGGCCGAAACGACTCGAATTACACTTCGAGACCCGCCGACATGATCGCCACGATGCACAGAGCACCCTCGTAAATTTTTGGGACGTTTCATTTTTTCACAACCAGGACCGAAACCCTAGGCCGAACAAAATGGTCGGATGCGAAGTGAAATTTTTTGGCTCGAAATTTTACGAGCTTGTGCAGAACTTCTAGGCAATCATATCGGCAGGTGACACGAAGTGATTCGAGTTCGTTTGCCCCCCCATTTTCTTTAACGAACGATAACTTTTTGTGAAAATAACAAGTGCCCCGATCCCGGCCGAAACGACTCGAATTACACTTCGAGACTCGCCGACATGATCGCCACGATGCACAGAGCACCCTCGTAAATTTTCGGGACGTTTCATTTTTTCACAACCAGGACCGAAACCCTAGGCCGAACAAAATGGTCGGATGCGAGGTGAAATTTTTTCGCTCGAAATTTTACGAGCTTGTGCAGAACTTCTAGGCAATCATATCGGCAGGTGACACGAAGTGATTCGAGTTCGTTTGCCCCTCCATTTTCTTTAACGAACGATAACTTTTTGTGAATATAACAAGTGCCCCGATCCCGGCCGAAAAGACTCGAATTACACTTCGAGACCCGCCGACATGATCGCCACGATGCACAGAGCACCCTCGTAAATTTTTGGGACGTTTCATTTTTTCACAACCAGGACCGAAACCCTAGGCCGAACAAAATGGTCGGATGCGAAGTGAAATTTTTTCGCTCGAAATTTTACGAGCTTGTGCAGAACTTCTAGGCAATCATATCGGCAGGTGACACGAAGTGATTCGAGTTCGTTTGCCCCCCCATTTTCTTTAACGAACAATAACTTTTTGTGAAAATAACAAGTGCCCCGAACCCGGCCGAAACGACTCGAATTACACTTCGAGACCCGCCGACATGATCGCCACGATGCACAGAGCACCCTCGTAAATTTTCGGGACGTTTCATTTTTTCACAACCAGGACCGAAACCCTAGGCCGAACAAAATGGTCGATGCGAAGTGAAATTTTTTCGCTCGAAATTTTACGAGCTTGTGCAGAACTTCTAGGCAATCATATCGGCAGGTGACACGAAGTGATTCGAGTTCGTTTGCCCCCCCATTTTCTTTAACGAACGATAACTTTTTGTGAAAATAACAAGTGCCCCGAACCCGGCCGAAACGACTCGAATTACACTTCGAGACCCGCCGACATGATCGCCACGATGCACAGAGCACCCTCGTAAATTTTCGGGACGTTTCATTTTTTCACAACCAGGACCGAAACCCTAGGCCGACAAAATGGTCGGATGCGAAGTGAAATTTTTTCGCTCGAAATTTGACGAGCTTGTGCAGAACTTCTAGGCAATCATATCGGCAGGTGACACGAAGTGATTCGAGTTCGTTTGCCCCCCCATTTTCTTTAACGAACGATAACTTTTTGTGAAAATGACAAGTGCCCCGAACCCGGCCGAAACGACTCGAATTACACTTCGAGACCCGCCGACATGATCGCCACGATGCACAGAGCACCCTCGTAAATGTTCGGGACGTTTCATTTTTTCACAACCAGGACCGAAACCCTAGGCCGAACAAAATGGTCGATGCGAAGTGAAATTTTTTCGCTCGAAATTTTACGAGCTTGTGCAGAACTTCTAGGCAATCATATCGGCAGGTGACACGAAGTGATTCGAGTTCGTTTGCCCCCCCATTTTCTTTAACGAACGATAACTTTTTGTGAAAATAACAAGTGCCCCGAACCCGGCCGAAACGACTCGAATTACACTTCGAGACCCGCCGACATGATCGCCACGATGCACAGAGCACCCTCGTAAATTTTCGGGACGTTTCATTTTTTCACAACCAGGACCGAAACCCTAGGCCGACAAAATGGTCGGATGCGAAGTGAAATTTTTTCGCTCGAAATTTTACGAGCTTGTGCAGAACTTCTAGGCAATCATATCGGCAGGTGACACGAAGTGATTTGAGTTCGTTTGCCCCCCCATTTTCTTTAACGAACGATAACTTTTTGTGAAAATAACAAGTGCCCCGATCCCGGCCGAAACGACTCGAATTACACTTCGAGACCCGCCGACATGATCGCCACGATGCACAGAGCACCCTCGTAAATTTTCGGGCAAATCGGACGACGTTGTATTTTTTCACAATCAGGACCGAAACCCTAGGCCGAACAAAATGGTCGGATGCGAAGTGAAATTTTTTCGCTCGAAATTTGACGAGCTTGTGCAGAACTTCTAGGCAATCATATCGGCAGGTGACACGAAGTGATTCGAGTTCGTTTGCCCCCCCATTTTCTTTAACGAACGATAACTTTTTGTGAAAATAACAAGTGCCCCGATCCCGGCCGAAACGACTCGAATTACACTTCGAGACCCGCCGACATGATCGCCACGATGCACAATGCACCCTCGTAAATTTTCGGGACGTTTCATTTTTTCACTACCAGGACCGAAACCCTAGGCCGAACAAAATGGTCGGATGCGAAGTGAAATTTTTTCGCTCGAAATTTTACGCGCTTGTGCAGAACTTCTAGGCAATCATATCGGCAGGTGACACGAAGTGATTCGAGTTCGTTTGCCCCCCCATTTTCTTTAACGAACGATAACTTTTTGTGAAAATAACAAGTGCCCCGATCCCGGCCGAAACGACTCGAATTACACTTCGAGACCCGCCGACATGATCGCCACGATGCACAGAGCACCCTCGTAAATTTTCGGGCAAATCGGACGATGTTGTATTTTTTCACAATCAGGACCGAAACCCTAGGCCGAACAAAATGGTCGGATGCGAAGTGAAATTTTTTCGCTCGAAATTTGACGAGCTTGTGCAGAACTTCTAGGCAATCATATCGGCAGGTGACACGAAGTGATTCGAGTTCGTTTGCCCCCCCATTTTCTTTAACGAACGATAACTTTTTGTGAAAATAACAAGTGCCCCGATCCCGGCCGAAACGACTCGAATTACACTTCGAGACTCGCCGACATGATCGCCACGATGCACAGAGCACCCTCGTAAATTTTCGGGACGTTTCATTTTTTCACAACCAGGACCGAAACCCTAGGCCGAACAAAATGGTCGGATGCGAGGTGAAATTTTTTCGCTCGAAATTTTACGAGCTTGTGCAGAACTTCTAGGCAATCATATCGGCAGGTGACACGAAGTGATTCGAGTTCGTTTGCCCCTCCATTTTCTTTAACGAACGATAACTTTTTGTGAATATAACAAGTGCCCCGATCCCGGCCGAAAAGACTCGAATTACACTTCGAGACCCGCCGACATGATCGCCACGATGCACAGAGCACCCTCGTAAATTTTTGGGACGTTTCATTTTTTCACAACCAGGACCGAAACCCTAGGCCGAACAAAATGGTCGGATGCGAAGTGAAATTTTTTCGCTCGAAATTTTACGAGCTTGTGCAGAACTTCTAGGCAATCATATCGGCAGGTGACACGAAGTGATTTGAGTTCGTTTGCCCCCCCATTTTCTTTAACGAACGATAACTTTTTGTGAAAATAACAAGTGCCCCGATCCCGGCCGAAACGACTCGAATTACACTTCGAGACTCGCCGACATGATCGCCACGATGCACAGAGCACCCTCGTAAATTTTCGGGACGTTTCATTTTTTCACAACCAGGACCGAAACCCTAGGCCGAACAAAATGGTCGGATGCGAGGTGAAATTTTTTCGCTCGAAATTTTACGAGCTTGTGCAGAACTTCTAGGCAATCATATCGGCAGGTGACACGAAGTGATTCGAGTTCGTTTGCCCCTCCATTTTCTTTAACGAACGATAACTTTTTGTGAATATAACAAGTGCCCCGATCCCGGCCGAAAAGACTCGAATTACACTTCGAGACCCGCCGACATGATCGCCACGATGCACAGAGCACCCTCGTAAATTTTTGGGACGTTTCATTTTTTCACAACCAGGACCGAAACCCTAGGCCGAACAAAATGGTCGGATGCGAAGTGAAATTTTTTCGCTCGAAATTTTACGAGCTTGTGCAGAACTTCTAGGCAATCATATCGGCAGGTGACACGAAGTGATTTGAGTTCGTTTGCCCCCCCATTTTCTTTAACGAACGATAACTTTTTGTGAAAATAACAAGTGCCCCGATCCCGGCCGAAACGACTCGAATTACACTTCGAGACCCGCCGACATGATCGCCACGATGCACAGAGCACCCTCGTAAATTTTCGGGCAAATCGGACGACGTTGTATTTTTTCACAATCAGGACCGAAACCCTAGGCCGAACAAAATGGTCGGATGCGAAGTGAAATTTTTTCGCTCGAAATTTGACGAGCTTGTGCAGAACTTCTAGGCAATCATATCGGCAGGTGACACGAAGTGATTCGAGTTCGTTTGCCCCCCCATTTTCTTTAACGAACGATAACTTTTTGTGAAAATAACAAGTGCCCCGATCCCGGCCGAAACGACTCGAATTACACTTCGAGACCCGCCGACATGATCGCCACGATGCACAATGCACCCTCGTAAATTTTCGGGACGTTTCATTTTTTCACTACCAGGACCGAAACCCTAGGCCGAACAAAATGGTCGGATGCGAAGTGAAATTTTTTCGCTCGAAATTTTACGCGCTTGTGCAGAACTTCTAGGCAATCATATCGGCAGGTGACACGAAGTGATTCGAGTTCGTTTGCCCCCCCATTTTCTTTAACGAACGATAACTTTTTGTGAAAATAACAAGTGCCCCGATCCCGGCCGAAACGACTCGAATTACACTTCGAGACCCGCCGACATGATCGCCACGATGCACAGAGCACCCTCGTAAATTTTCGGGCAAATCGGACGACGTTGTATTTTTTCACAATCAGGACCGAAACCCTAGGCCGAACAAAATGGTCGGATGCGAAGTGAAATTTTTTCGCTCGAAATTTGACGAGCTTGTGCAGAACTTCTAGGCAATCATATCGGCAGGTGACACGAAGTGATTCGAGTTCGTTTGCCCCCCCATTTTCTTTAACGAACGATAACTTTTTGTGAAAATAACAAGTGCCCCGATCCCGGCCGAAACGACTCGAATTACACTTCGAGACTCGCCGACATGATCGCCACGATGCACAGAGCACCCTCGTAAATTTTCGGGACGTTTCATTTTTTCACAACCAGGACCGAAACCCTAGGCCGAACAAAATGGTCGGATGCGAGGTGAAATTTTTTCGCTCGAAATTTTACGAGCTTGTGCAGAACTTCTAGGCAATCATATCGGCAGGTGACACGAAGTGATTCGAGTTCGTTTGCCCCTCCATTTTCTTTAACGAACGATAACTTTTTGTGAATATAACAAGTGCCCCGATCCCGGCCGAAAAGACTCGAATTACACTTCGAGACCCGCCGACATGATCGCCACGATGCACAGAGCACCCTCGTAAATTTTTGGGACGTTTCATTTTTTCACAACCAGGACCGAAACCCTAGGCCGAACAAAATGGTCGGATGCGAAGTGAAATTTTTTCGCTCGAAATTTTACGAGCTTGTGCAGAACTTCTAGGCAATCATATCGGCAGGTGACACGAAGTGATTCGAGTTCGTTTGCCCCCCCATTTTCTTTAACGAACAATAACTTTTTGTGAAAATAACAAGTGCCCCGAACCCGGCCGAAACGACTCGAATTACACTTCGAGACCCGCCGACATGATCGCCACGATGCACAGAGCACCCTCGTAAATTTTCGGGACGTTTCATTTTTTCACAACCAGGACCGAAACCCTAGGCCGAACAAAATGGTCGATGCGAAGTGAAATTTTTTCGCTCGAAATTTTACGAGCTTGTGCAGAACTTCTAGGCAATCATATCGGCAGGTGACACGAAGTGATTCGAGTTCGTTTGCCCCCCCATTTTCTTTAACGAACGATAACTTTTTGTGAAAATAACAAGTGCCCCGAACCCGGCCGAAACGACTCGAATTACACTTCGAGACCCGCCGACATGATCGCCACGATGCACAGAGCACCCTCGTAAATTTTCGGGACGTTTCATTTTTTCACAACCAGGACCGAAACCCTAGGCCGACAAAATGGTCGGATGCGAAGTGAAATTTTTTCGCTCGAAATTTGACGAGCTTGTGCAGAACTTCTAGGCAATCATATCGGCAGGTGACACGAAGTGATTCGAGTTCGTTTGCCCCCCCATTTTCTTTAACGAACGATAACTTTTTGTGAAAATGACAAGTGCCCCGAACCCGGCCGAAACGACTCGAATTACACTTCGAGACCCGCCGACATGATCGCCACGATGCACAGAGCACCCTCGTAAATGTTCGGGACGTTTCATTTTTTCACAACCAGGACCGAAACCCTAGGCCGAACAAAATGGTCGATGCGAAGTGAAATTTTTTCGCTAGAAATTTTACGAGCTTGTGCAGAACTTCTAGGCAATCATATCGGCAGGTGACACGAAGTGATTCGAGTTCGTTTGCCCCCCCATTTTCTTTAACGAACGATAACTTTTTGTGAAAATAACAAGTGCCCCGAACCCGGCCGAAACGACTCGAATTACACTTCGAGACCCGCCGACATGATCGCCACGATGCACAGAGCACCCTCGTAAATTTTCGGGACGTTTCATTTTTTCACAACCAGGACCGAAACCCTAGGCCGACAAAATGGTCGGATGCGAAGTGAAATTTTTTCGCTCGAAATTTTACGAGCTTGTGCAGAACTTCTAGGCAATCATATCGGCAGGTGACACGAAGTGATTTGAGTTCGTTTGCCCCCCCATTTTCTTTAACGAACGATAACTTTTTGTGAAAATAACAAGTGCCCCGATCCCGGCCGAAACGACTCGAATTACACTTCGAGACCCGCCGACATGATCGCCACGATGCACAGAGCACCCTCGTAAATTTTCGGGCAAATCGGACGACGTTGTATTTTTTCACAATCAGGACCGAAACCCTAGGCCGAACAAAATGGTCGGATGCGAAGTGAAATTTTTTCGCTCGAAATTTGACGAGCTTGTGCAGAACTTCTAGGCAATCATATCGGCAGGTGACACGAAGTGATTCGAGTTCGTTTGCCCCCCCATTTTCTTTAACGAACGATAACTTTTTGTGAAAATAACAAGTGCCCCGATCCCGGCCGAAACGACTCGAATTACACTTCGAGACCCGCCGACATGATCGCCACGATGCACAATGCACCCTCGTAAATTTTCGGGACGTTTCATTTTTTCACTACCAGGACCGAAACCCTAGGCCGAACAAAATGGTCGGATGCGAAGTGAAATTTTTTCGCTCGAAATTTTACGCGCTTGTGCAGAACTTCTAGGCAATCATATCGGCAGGTGACACGAAGTGATTCGAGTTCGTTTGCCCCCCCATTTTCTTTAACGAACGATAACTTTTTGTGAAAATAACAAGTGCCCCGATCCCGGCCGAAACGACTCGAATTACACTTCGAGACCCGCCGACATGATCGCCACGATGCACAGAGCACCCTCGTAAATTTTCGGGCAAATCGGACGATGTTGTATTTTTTCACAATCAGGACCGAAACCCTAGGCCGAACAAAATGGTCGGATGCGAAGTGAAATTTTTTCGCTCGAAATTTGACGAGCTTGTGCAGAACTTCTAGGCAATCATATCGGCAGGTGACACGAAGTGATTCGAGTTCGTTTGCCCCCCCATTTTCTTTAACGAACGATAACTTTTTGTGAAAATAACAAGTGCCCCGATCCCGGCCGAAACGACTCGAATTACACTTCGAGACTCGCCGACATGATCGCCACGATGCACAGAGCACCCTCGTAAATTTTCGGGACGTTTCATTTTTTCACAACCAGGACCGAAACCCTAGGCCGAACAAAATGGTCGGATGCGAGGTGAAATTTTTTCGCTCGAAATTTTACGAGCTTGTGCAGAACTTCTAGGCAATCATATCGGCAGGTGACACGAAGTGATTCGAGTTCGTTTGCCCCTCCATTTTCTTTAACGAACGATAACTTTTTGTGAATATAACAAGTGCCCCGATCCCGGCCGAAAAGACTCGAATTACACTTCGAGACCCGCCGACATGATCGCCACGATGCACAGAGCACCCTCGTAAATTTTTGGGACGTTTCATTTTTTCACAACCAGGACCGAAACCCTAGGCCGAACAAAATGGTCGGATGCGAAGTGAAATTTTTTCGCTCGAAATTTTACGAGCTTGTGCAGAACTTCTAGGCAATCATATCGGCAGGTGACACGAAGTGATTTGAGTTCGTTTGCCCCCCCATTTTCTTTAACGAACGATAACTTTTTGTGAAAATAACAAGTGCCCCGATCCCGGCCGAAACGACTCGAATTACACTTCGAGACCCGCCGACATGATCGCCACGATGCACAGAGCACCCTCGTAAATTTTCGGGCAAATCGGACGACGTTGTATTTTTTCACAATCAGGACCGAAACCCTAGGCCGAACAAAATGGTCGGATGCGAAGTGAAATTTTTTCGCTCGAAATTTGACGAGCTTGTGCAGAACTTCTAGGCAATCATATCGGCAGGTGACACGAAGTGATTCGAGTTCGTTTGCCCCCCCATTTTCTTTAACGAACGATAACTTTTTGTGAAAATAACAAGTGCCCCGATCCCGGCCGAAACGACTCGAATTACACTTCGAGACCCGCCGACATGATCGCCACGATGCACAATGCACCCTCGTAAATTTTCGGGACGTTTCATTTTTTCACTACCAGGACCGAAACCCTAGGCCGAACAAAATGGTCGGATGCGAAGTGAAATTTTTTCGCTCGAAATTTTACGCGCTTGTGCAGAACTTCTAGGCAATCATATCGGCAGGTGACACGAAGTGATTCGAGTTCGTTTGCCCCCCCATTTTCTTTAACGAACGATAACTTTTTGTGAAAATAACAAGTGCCCCGATCCCGGCCGAAACGACTCGAATTACACTTCGAGACCCGCCGACATGATCGCCACGATGCACAGAGCACCCTCGTAAATTTTCGGGCAAATCGGACGACGTTGTATTTTTTCACAATCAGGACCGAAACCCTAGGCCGAACAAAATGGTCGGATGCGAAGTGAAATTTTTTCGCTCGAAATTTGACGAGCTTGTGCAGAACTTCTAGGCAATCATATCGGCAGGTGACACGAAGTGATTCGAGTTCGTTTGCCCCCCCATTTTCTTTAACGAACGATAACTTTTTGTGAAAATAACAAGTGCCCCGATCCCGGCCGAAACGACTCGAATTACACTTCGAGACTCGCCGACATGATCGCCACGATGCACAGAGCACCCTCGTAAATTTTCGGGACGTTTCATTTTTTCACAACCAGGACCGAAACCCTAGGCCGAACAAAATGGTCGGATGCGAGGTGAAATTTTTTCGCTCGAAATTTTACGAGCTTGTGCAGAACTTCTAGGCAATCATATCGGCAGGTGACACGAAGTGATTCGAGTTCGTTTGCCCCTCCATTTTCTTTAACGAACGATAACTTTTTGTGAATATAACAAGTGCCCCGATCCCGGCCGAAAAGACTCGAATTACACTTCGAGACCCGCCGACATGATCGCCACGATGCACAGAGCACCCTCGTAAATTTTTGGGACGTTTCATTTTTTCACAACCAGGACCGAAACCCTAGGCCGAACAAAATGGTCGGATGCGAAGTGAAATTTTTTCGCTCGAAATTTTACGAGCTTGTGCAGAACTTCTAGGCAATCATATCGGCAGGTGACACGAAGTGATTCGAGTTCGTTTGCCCCCCCATTTTCTTTAACGAACAATAACTTTTTGTGAAAATAACAAGTGCCCCGAACCCGGCCGAAACGACTCGAATTACACTTCGAGACCCGCCGACATGATCGCCACGATGCACAGAGCACCCTCGTAAATTTTCGGGACGTTTCATTTTTTCACAACCAGGACCGAAACCCTAGGCCGAACAAAATGGTCGATGCGAAGTGAAATTTTTTCGCTCGAAATTTTACGAGCTTGTGCAGAACTTCTAGGCAATCATATCGGCAGGTGACACGAAGTGATTCGAGTTCGTTTGCCCCCCCATTTTCTTTAACGAACGATAACTTTTTGTGAAAATAACAAGTGCCCCGAACCCGGCCGAAACGACTCGAATTACACTTCGAGACCCGCCGACATGATCGCCACGATGCACAGAGCACCCTCGTAAATTTTCGGGACGTTTCATTTTTTCACAACCAGGACCGAAACCCTAGGCCGACAAAATGGTCGGATGCGAAGTGAAATTTTTTCGCTCGAAATTTGACGAGCTTGTGCAGAACTTCTAGGCAATCATATCGGCAGGTGACACGAAGTGATTCGAGTTCGTTTGCCCCCCCATTTTCTTTAACGAACGATAACTTTTTGTGAAAATGACAAGTGCCCCGAACCCGGCCGAAACGACTCGAATTACACTTCGAGACCCGCCGACATGATCGCCACGATGCACAGAGCACCCTCGTAAATGTTCGGGACGTTTCATTTTTTCACAACCAGGACCGAAACCCTAGGCCGAACAAAATGGTCGATGCGAAGTGAAATTTTTTCGCTAGAAATTTTACGAGCTTGTGCAGAACTTCTAGGCAATCATATCGGCAGGTGACACGAAGTGATTCGAGTTCGTTTGCCCCCCCATTTTCTTTAACGAACGATAACTTTTTGTGAAAATAACAAGTGCCCCGAACCCGGCCGAAACGACTCGAATTACACTTCGAGACCCGCCGACATGATCGCCACGATGCACAGAGCACCCTCGTAAATTTTCGGGACGTTTCATTTTTTCACAACCAGGACCGAAACCCTAGGCCGACAAAATGGTCGGATGCGAAGTGAAATTTTTTCGCTCGAAATTTTACGAGCTTGTGCAGAACTTCTAGGCAATCATATCGGCAGGTGACACGAAGTGATTTGAGTTCGTTTGCCCCCCCATTTTCTTTAACGAACGATAACTTTTTGTGAAAATAACAAGTGCCCCGATCCCGGCCGAAACGACTCGAATTACACTTCGAGACCCGCCGACATGATCGCCACGATGCACAGAGCACCCTCGTAAATTTTCGGGCAAATCGGACGACGTTGTATTTTTTCACAATCAGGACCGAAACCCTAGGCCGAACAAAATGGTCGGATGCGAAGTGAAATTTTTTCGCTCGAAATTTGACGAGCTTGTGCAGAACTTCTAGGCAATCATATCGGCAGGTGACACGAAGTGATTCGAGTTCGTTTGCCCCCCCATTTTCTTTAACGAACGATAACTTTTTGTGAAAATAACAAGTGCCCCGATCCCGGCCGAAACGACTCGAATTACACTTCGAGACCCGCCGACATGATCGCCACGATGCACAATGCACCCTCGTAAATTTTCGGGACGTTTCATTTTTTCACTACCAGGACCGAAACCCTAGGCCGAACAAAATGGTCGGATGCGAAGTGAAATTTTTTCGCTCGAAATTTTACGCGCTTGTGCAGAACTTCTAGGCAATCATATCGGCAGGTGACACGAAGTGATTCGAGTTCGTTTGCCCCCCCATTTTCTTTAACGAACGATAACTTTTTGTGAAAATAACAAGTGCCCCGATCCCGGCCGAAACGACTCGAATTACACTTCGAGACCCGCCGACATGATCGCCACGATGCACAGAGCACCCTCGTAAATTTTCGGGCAAATCGGACGACGTTGTATTTTTTCACAATCAGGACCGAAACCCTAGGCCGAACAAAATGGTCGGATGCGAAGTGAAATTTTTTCGCTCGAAATTTGACGAGCTTGTGCAGAACTTCTAGGCAATCATATCGGCAGGTGACACGAAGTGATTCGAGTTCGTTTGCCCCCCCATTTTCTTTAACGAACGATAACTTTTTGTGAAAATAACAAGTGCCCCGATCCCGGCCGAAACGACTCGAATTACACTTCGAGACTCGCCGACATGATCGCCACGATGCACAGAGCACCCTCGTAAATTTTCGGGACGTTTCATTTTTTCACAACCAGGACCGAAACCCTAGGCCGAACAAAATGGTCGGATGCGAGGTGAAATTTTTTCGCTCGAAATTTTACGAGCTTGTGCAGAACTTCTAGGCAATCATATCGGCAGGTGACACGAAGTGATTCGAGTTCGTTTGCCCCCCCATTTTCTTTAACGAACGATAACTTTTTGTGAAAATAACAAGTGCCCCGATCCCGGCCGAAACGACTCGAATTACACTTCGAGACCCGCCGACATGATCGCCACGATGCACAGAGCACCCTCGTAAATTTTTGGGACGTTTCATTTTTTCACAACCAGGACCGAAACCCTAGGCCGAACAAAATGGTCGGATGCGAAGTGAAATTTTTTGGCTCGAAATTTTACGAGCTTGTGCAGAACTTCTAGGCAATCATATCGGCAGGTGACACGAAGTGATTCGAGTTCGTTTGCCCCCCCATTTTCTTTAACGAACGATAACTTTTTGTGAAAATAACAAGTGCCCCGATCCCGGCCGAAACGACTCGAATTACACTTCGAGACTCGCCGACATGATCGCCACGATGCACAGAGCACCCTCGTAAATTTTCGGGACGTTTCATTTTTTCACAACCAGGACCGAAACCCTAGGCCGAACAAAATGGTCGGATGCGAGGTGAAATTTTTTCGCTCGAAATTTTACGAGCTTGTGCAGAACTTCTAGGCAATCATATCGGCAGGTGACACGAAGTGATTCGAGTTCGTTTGCCCCTCCATTTTCTTTAACGAACGATAACTTTTTGTGAATATAACAAGTGCCCCGATCCCGGCCGAAAAGACTCGAATTACACTTCGAGACCCGCCGACATGATCGCCACGATGCACAGAGCACCCTCGTAAATTTTTGGGACGTTTCATTTTTTCACAACCAGGACCGAAACCCTAGGCCGAACAAAATGGTCGGATGCGAAGTGAAATTTTTTCGCTCGAAATTTTACGAGCTTGTGCAGAACTTCTAGGCAATCATATCGGCAGGTGACACGAAGTGATTCGAGTTCGTTTGCCCCCCCATTTTCTTTAACGAACAATAACTTTTTGTGAAAATAACAAGTGCCCCGAACCCGGCCGAAACGACTCGAATTACACTTCGAGACCCGCCGACATGATCGCCACGATGCACAGAGCACCCTCGTAAATTTTCGGGACGTTTCATTTTTTCACAACCAGGACCGAAACCCTAGGCCGAACAAAATGGTCGATGCGAAGTGAAATTTTTTCGCTCGAAATTTTACGAGCTTGTGCAGAACTTCTAGGCAATCATATCGGCAGGTGACACGAAGTGATTCGAGTTCGTTTGCCCCCCCATTTTCTTTAACGAACGATAACTTTTTGTGAAAATAACAAGTGCCCCGAACCCGGCCGAAACGACTCGAATTACACTTCGAGACCCGCCGACATGATCGCCACGATGCACAGAGCACCCTCGTAAATTTTCGGGACGTTTCATTTTTTCACAACCAGGACCGAAACCCTAGGCCGACAAAATGGTCGGATGCGAAGTGAAATTTTTTCGCTCGAAATTTGACGAGCTTGTGCAGAACTTCTAGGCAATCATATCGGCAGGTGACACGAAGTGATTCGAGTTCGTTTGCCCCCCCATTTTCTTTAACGAACGATAACTTTTTGTGAAAATGACAAGTGCCCCGAACCCGGCCGAAACGACTCGAATTACACTTCGAGACCCGCCGACATGATCGCCACGATGCACAGAGCACCCTCGTAAATGTTCGGGACGTTTCATTTTTTCACAACCAGGACCGAAACCCTAGGCCGAACAAAATGGTCGATGCGAAGTGAAATTTTTTCGCTCGAAATTTTACGAGCTTGTGCAGAACTTCTAGGCAATCATATCGGCAGGTGACACGAAGTGATTCGAGTTCGTTTGCCCCCCCATTTTCTTTAACGAACGATAACTTTTTGTGAAAATAACAGGTGCCCCGAACCCGGCCGAAACGACTCGAATTACACTTCGAGACCCGCCGACATGATCGCCACGATGCACAGAGCACCCTCGTAAATTTTCGGGACGTTTCATTTTTTCACAACCAGGACCGAAACCCTAGGCCGACAAAATGGTCGGATGCGAAGTGAAATTTTTTCGCTCGAAATTTTACGAGCTTGTGCAGAACTTCTAGGCAATCATATCGGCAGGTGACACGAAGTGATTTGAGTTCGTTTGCCCCCCCATTTTCTTTAACGAACGATAACTTTTTGTGAAAATAACAAGTGCCCCGATCCCGGCCGAAACGACTCGAATTACACTTCGAGACCCGCCGACATGATCGCCACGATGCACAGAGCACCCTCGTAAATTTTCGGGCAAATCGGACGACGTTGTATTTTTTCACAATCAGGACCGAAACCCTAGGCCGAACAAAATGGTCGGATGCGAAGTGAAATTTTTTCGCTCGAAATTTGACGAGCTTGTGCAGAACTTCTAGGCAATCATATCGGCAGGTGACACGAAGTGATTCGAGTTCGTTTGCCCCCCCCCATTTTCTTTAACGAACGATAACTTTTTGTGAAAATAACAAGTGCCCCGAACCCGGCCGAAACGACTCGAATTACACTTCGAGACCCGCCGACATGATCGCCACGATGCACAGAGCACCCTCGTAAATTTTCGGGACGTTTCATTTTTTCACAACCAGGACCGAAACCCTAGGCCGAACAAAATGGTCGATGCGAAGTGAAATTTTTTCGCTCGAAATTTTACGAGCTTGTGCAGAACTTCTAGGCAATCATATCGGCAGGTGACACGAAGTGATTCGAGTTCGTTTGCCCCCCCATTTTCTTTAACGAACGATAACTTTTTGTGAAAATAACAAGTGCCCCGAACCCGGCCGAAACGACTCGAATTACACTTCGAGACCCGCCGACATGATCGCCACGATGCACAGAGCACCCTCGTAAATTTTCGGGACGTTTCATTTTTTCACAACCAGGACCGAAACCCTAGGCCGACAAAATGGTCGGATGCGAAGTGAAATTTTTTCGCTCGAAATTTGACGAGCTTGTGCAGAACTTCTAGGCAATCATATCGGCAGGTGACACGAAGTGATTCGAGTTCGTTTGCCCCCCCATTTTCTTTAACGAACGATAACTTTTTGTGAAAATGACAAGTGCCCCGAACCCGGCCGAAACGACTCGAATTACACTTCGAGACCCGCCGACATGATCGCCACGATGCACAGAGCACCCTCGTAAATTTTCGGGACGTTTCATTTTTTCACAACCAGGACCGAAACCCTAGGCCGAACAAAATGGTCGATGCGAAGTGAAATTTTTTCGCTCGAAATTTTACGAGCTTGTGCAGAACTTCTAGGCAATCATATCGGCAGGTGACACGAAGTGATTCGAGTTCGTTTGCCCCCCCATTTTCTTTAACGAACGATAACTTTTTGTGAAAATAACAAGTGCCCCGAACCCGGCCGAAACGACTCGAATTACACTTCGAGACCCGCCGACATGATCGCCACGATGCACAGAGCACCCTCGTAAATTTTCGGGACGTTTCATTTTTTCACAACCAGGACCGAAACCCTAGGCCGACAAAATGGTCGGATGCGAAGTGAAATTTTTTCGCTCGAAATTTTACGAGCTTGTGCAGAACTTCTAGGCAATCATATCGGCAGGTGACACGAAGTGATTTGAGTTCGTTTGCCCCCCCCATTTTCTTTAACGAACGATAACTTTTTGTGAAAATAACAAGTGCCCCGATCCCGGCCGAAACGACTCGAATTACACTTCGAGACCCGCCGACATGATCGCCACGATGCACAGAGCACCCTCGTAAATTTTCGGGCAAATCGGACGACGTTGTATTTTTTCACAATCAGGACCGAAACCCTAGGCCGAACAAAATGGTCGGATGCGAAGTGAAATTTTTTCGCTCGAAATTTGACGAGCTTGTGCAGAACTTCTAGGCAATCATATCGGCAGGTGACACGAAGTGATTCGAGTTCGTTTGCCCCTCCCCATTTTCTTTAACGAACGATAACTTTTTGTGAAAATAACAAGTGCCCCGATCCCGGCCGAAACGACTCGAATTACACTTCGAGACCCGCCGACATGATCGCCACGATGCACAGAGCACCCTCGTAAATTTTCGGGCAAATCGGACGACGTTGTATTTTTTCACAATCAGGACCGAAACCCTAGGCCGAACAAAATGGTCGGATGCGAAGGGAAGTTTTTTCGCTCGAAATTTTACGAGCATGTGCGGAACTTCTAGGCAATCATATCGGCAGGTGACACGAAGTGATTCGAGTTCGTTTGCCCCCCCATTTTCTTTAACGAACGATAACTTTTTGTGGAAATAACAAGTGCCCCGAACCCGGCCGAAACGACTCGAATTACACTTCGAGACCCGCCGACATGATCGCCACGATGCACAGAGCACCCTCGTAAATTTTCGGGACGTTTCATTTTTTCACAACCAGGACCCAAACCCTAGGCCGAACAAAATGGTCGGATGCGAAGGGAAATTTTTTCGCTCGAAATTTTACGCGCTGGTGCAGAACTTCTAGGCAATCATATCGGCAGGTGACACGAAGTGATTCGAGTTCGTTTGCCCCCCCCCATTTTCTTTAACGAACGATAACTTTTTGTGAAAATAACAAGTGCCCCGATCCCGGCCGAAACGACTCGAATTACACTTCGAGACCCGCCGACATGATCGCCACGATGCATAGAGCACCCTCGTAAATTTTCTGGCAAATCGGACGACGTTGTATTTTTTCACAGTCAGGACCGAAACCCTAGGCCGAACAAAATGGTCGGATGCGAAGTGAAATTTTTTCGCTCGAAATTTTACGAGCATGTGCGGAACTTCTAGGCAATCATATCGGCAGGTGACACGAAGTGATTCGAGTTCGTTTGCCCCCCCATTT
The DNA here is from genome assembly GCF_965113065.1 of Corylus avellana. Taxonomy (NCBI): domain Eukaryota; kingdom Viridiplantae; phylum Streptophyta; class Magnoliopsida; order Fagales; family Betulaceae; genus Corylus; species Corylus avellana. Next base: position 28,293,826 of record NC_142491.1, on the reverse strand, counting down.
TCTTTAACGAACGATAACTTTTTGTGGAAATAACAAGTGCCCCGAACCCGGTCGAAACGACTCGAATTACACTTCGAGACCCGCCGACATGATCGCCACGATGCACAGAGCACCCTCGTAAATTTTCGGGACGTTTCATTTTTTCACAACCAGGACCGAAACCCTAGGCCGAACAAAATGGTCGGATGCGAAGTGAAATTTTTTCGCTCGAAATTTTACGAGCTTGTGCAGAACTTCTAGGCAATCATATCGGCAGGTGACACGAAGTGATTCGAGTTCGTTTGCCCCCCCATTTTCTTTAACGAACGATAACTTTTTGTGAAAATAACAAGTGCCCCGAACCCGGCCGAAACGACTCGAATTACACTTCGAGACCCGCCGACATGATCGCCACGATGCACAGAGCACCCTCGTAAATTTTCGGGACGTTTCATTTTTTCACAACCAGGACCGAAACCCTAGGCCAAACAAAATGGTCGGATGCGAAGTGAAATTTTTTCGCTCGAAATTTTACGCGCTTGTGCAGAACTTCTAGGCAATCATATCGGCAGGTGACACGAAGTGATTCGAGTTCGTTTGCCCCCCCCCATTTTCTTTAACGAACGATAACTTTTTGTGAAAATAACAAGTGCCCCGATCCCGGCCGAAACGACTCGAATTACACTTCGAGACCCGCCGACATGATCGCCACGATGCATAGAGCACCCTCGTAAATTTTCGGGCAAATCGGACGACGTTGTATTTTTTCACAGTCAGGACCGAAACCCTAGGCCGAACAAAATGGTCGGATGCGAAGTGAAATTTTTTCGCTCGAAATTTTACGAGCATGTGCGGAACTTCTAGGCAATCATATCGGCAGGTGACACGAAGTGATTCGAGTTTGTTTGCCCCCCCATTTTCTTTAACGAACGATAACTTTTTGTGAAAATAACAAGTGCCCCGAACCCGGCCGAAACGACTCGAATTACACTTCGAGACCCGCCAACATGATCGCCACGATGCACAGAGCACCCTCGTAAATTTTCGGGACGTTTCATTTTTTCACAACCAGGACCGAAACCCTAGGCCGAACAAAATGGTCGGATGCGAAGTGAAATTTTTTCGCTCGAAATTTTACGAGCTTGTGCGGAACTTCTAGGCGATCATATCGGCAGGTGACACGAAGTGATTCGAGTTCGTTTGCCCCCCCATTTTCTTTAACGAACGATAACTTTTTGTGAAAATAACAAGTGCCCCGAACCCGGCCGAAACGACTCGAATTACACTTCGAGACCCGCCGACATGATCGCCACGATGCACAATGCACCCTCGTAAATTTTCGGGACGTTTCATTTTTTCACTACCAGGACCGAAACCCTAGGCCGAACAAAATGGTCGGATGCGAAGTGAAATTTTTTCGCTCGAAATTTTACGCGCTTGTGCAGAACTTCTAGGCAATCATATCGGCAGGTGACACGAAGTGATTCGAGTTCGTTTGCCCCCCCATTTTCTTTAACGAACGATAACTTTTTGTGAAAATAACAAGTGCCCCGATCCCGGCTGAAACGACTCGAATTACACTTCGAGACCCGCCGACATGATCGCCACGATGCACAGAGCACCCTCGTAAATTTTCGGGCAAATCGGACGACGTTGTATTTTTTCACAATCAGGACCGAAACCCTAGGCCGAACAAAATGGTCGGATGCGAAGTGAAATTTTTTCGCTCGAAATTTTACGAGCTTGTGCAGAACTTCTAGGCAATCATATCGGCAGGTGACTCGAAGTGATTCGAGTTCGTTTGCCCCCCCCCCCCCCCATTTTCTTTAACGAACGATAACTTTTTGTGAAAATAATAAGTGCCCCGATCCCGGTCGAAACGACTCGAATTACACTTCGAGACCCGCCGACATGATCGCCACGATGCACAGAGCACCCTCGTAAATTTTCGGGCAAATCGGACGACGTTGTATTTTTTCACAATCAGGACCGAAACCCTAGGCCGAACAAAATGGTCGGATGCGAAGCTAAATTTTTTCGCTCGAAATTTTACGAGCTTGTGCAGAACTTCTAGGCAATCATATCGGCAGGTGACACGAACTGATTCGAGTTCGTTTGCCCCCCCCCATTTTCATTAATGAATGATAACTTTTTGTGAAAATAACAAGTGCCCCGATCCCGGCCGAAACGACTCGAATTACACTTCGAGACCCGCCGACATGATCGCCACGATGCACAGAGCACCCTCGTAAATTTTCGGGCAAATCGGACGACGTTGTATTTTTTCACAATCAGGACCGAAACCCTAGGCCGAACAAAATGGTCGGATGCGAAGGGAAGTTTTTTCGCTCGAAATTTTACGAGCATGTGCGGAACTTCTAGGCAATCATATCGGCAGGTGACACGAAGTGATTCGAGTTCGTTTGCCCCCCCATTTTCTTTAACGAACGATAACTTTTTGTGGAAATAACAAGTGCCCCGAACCCGGCCGAAACGACTCGAATTACACTTCGAGACCCGCCGACATGATCGCCACGATGCACAGAGCACCCTCGTAAATTTTCGGGGACGTTTCATTTTTTCACAACCAGGACCGAAACCCTAGGCCGAACAAAATGGTCGGATGCGAAGTGAAATTTTTTCGCTCGAAATTTTACGAGCTTGTGCAGAACTTCTAGGCAATCATATCGGCAGGTGACACGAAGTGATTCGAGTTCGTTTGCCCCCCCATTTTCTTTAACGAACGATAACTTTTTGTGAAAATAACAAGTGCCCCGAACCCGGCCGAAACGACTCGAATTACACTTCGAGACCCGCCGACATGATCGCCACGATGCACAGAGCACCCTCGTAAATTTTCGGGACGTTTCATTTTTTCACAACCAGGACCAAAACCCTAGGCCGAACAAAATGGTCGGATGCGAAGTGAAATTTTTTCGCTCGAAATTTTACGAGCTTGTGCAGAACTTCTAGGCAATCATATCGGCAGGTGACACGAAGTGATTCGAGTTCGTTTGCCCCCCCATTTTCTTTAACGAACGATAACTTTTTGTGAAAATAACAAGTGCCCCGATCCCGGCCGAAACGACTCGAATTACACTTCGAGACCCGCCGACATGATCGCCACGATGCACAGAGCACCCTCGTAAATTTTCGGGCAAATCGGACGACGTTGTATTTTTTCACAATCAGGACCGAAACCCTAGGCCGAACAAAATGGTCGGATGCGAAGTGAAATTTTTTCGCTCGAAATTTGACGAGCTTGTGCAGAACTTCTAGGCAATCATATCGGCAGGTGACACGAAGTGATTCGAGTTCGTTTGCCCTCCCCCCATTTTCTTTAACGAACGATAACTTTTTGTGAAAATAACAAGTGCCCCGATCCCGGCCGAAACGACTCGAATTACACTTCGAGACCCGCCGACATGATCGCCACGATGCATAGAGCACCCTCGTAAATTTTCGGGCAAATCGGACGACGTTGTATTTTTTCACAGTCAGGACCGAAACCCTAGGCCGAACAAAATGGTCGGATGCGAAGTGAAATTTTTTCGCTCGAAATTTTACGAGCATGTGCGGAACTTCTAGGCAATCATATCGGCAGGTGACACGAAGTGATTCGAGTTCGTTTGCCCCCCCCATTTTCTTTAACGAACGATAACTTTTTGTGAAAATAACAAGTGCCCCGAACCCGGCCGAAACGACTCGAATTACACTTCGAGACTCGCCGACATGATCGCCACGATGCACAGAGCACCCTCGTAAATTTTCGGGACGTTTCATTATTTCACAACCAGGACCGAAACCCTAGGCCGAACAAAATGGTCGGATGCGAAGTGAAATTTTTTCGCTCGAAATTTTACGAGCATGTGCGGAACTTCTAGGCAATCATATCGGCAGGTGACACGAAGTGATTCGAGTTCGTTTGCCCCCCCATTTTCTTTAACGAACGATAACTTTTTGTGAAAATAACAAGTGCCCCGATCCCGGCCGAAACGACTCGAATTACACTTCGAGACCCGCCGACATGATCGCCACGATGCACAGAGCACCCTCGTAAATTTTCGGGCAAATCGGACGACGACGTATTTTTTCACAATCAGGACCGAAACCCTAGGCCGAACAAAATGGTCGGATGCGAAGTGAAATTTTTTCGCTCGAAATTTTACGAGCTTGTGCAGAACTTCTAGGCAATCATATCGGCAGGTGACACGAAGTGATTCGAGTTCGTTTGCCCCCCCATTTTCTTTAACGAACGATAACTTTTTGTGAAAATAACAAGTGCCCCGAACTCGGCCGAAACGACTCGATTTACACTTCGAGACCCGCCGACATGATCGCCACGATGCACAGAGCGCCCTCGTAAATTTTCGGGCAAATCGGACGACGTTGTATTTTTTCCCAATCAGGACCGAAACCCTAGGCCGAACAAAATGGTCGGATGCGAAGTGAAATTTTTTCCTCGAAATTTTACGAGCATGTGCGGAACTTCTAGGCAATCATATCGGCAGGTGACACGAAGTGATTCGAGTTCGTTTGCCCCCCCATTTTCTTTAACGAACGATAACTTTTTGTGAAAATAACAAGTGCCCCGAACCCGGCCGAAACGACTCGAATTACACTTCGAGACCCGCCGACATGATCGCCACGATGCACAGAGCACCCTCGTAAATTTTCGGGACGTTTCATTTTTTCACAACCAGGACCGAAACCCTAGGCCGAACAAAATGGTCGGATGCGAAGTGAAATTTTTTCGCTCGAAATTTTACGAGCTTGTGCAGAACTTCTAGGCAATCATATCGGCAGGTGACACGAAGTGATTCGAGTTCGTTTGCCTCCCCCATTTTCTTTAACGAACGATAACTTTTTGTGAAAATAACAAGTGCCCCGAACCCGGCCGAAACGACTCGAATTACACTTCGAGACCCGCCGACATGATCGCCACGATGCACAGAGCACCCTCGTAAATTTTCGGGCAAATCGGACGACGTTGTATTTTTTCACAATCAGGACCGAAACCCTAGGCCGAACAAAATGGTCGGATGCGAAGTGAAATTTTTTCGCTCAAAATTTTACGAGCATGTGCGGAACTTCTAGGCAATCATATCGGCAGGTGACACGAAGTGATTCGAGTTCGTTTGCCCCCCCATTTTCTTTAACGAACGATAACTTTTTGTGAAAATAACAAGTGCCCCGAACCCGGCCGAAACGACTCGAATTACACTTCGAGACCCGCCGACATGATCGCCACGATGCACAGAGCACCCTCGTAAATTTTCGGGCAAATCGGACGACGTTGTATTTTTTCACAATCAGGACCGAAACCCTAGGCCGAACAAAATGGTCGGATGCGAAGTGAAATTTTTTCGCTCGAAATTTTACGAGCATGTGCGGAACTTCTAGGCAATCATATCGGCAGGTGACACGAAGTGATTCGAGTTCGTTTGCCCCCCCATTTTCTTTAACGAACGATAACTTTTTGTGAAAATAACAAGTGCCCCGATCCCGGCCGAAACGACTCGAATTACACTTCGAGACCCGCCGACATGATCGCCACGATGCACAGAGCGCCCTCGTAAATTTTCGGGCAAATCGGACGACGTTGTATTTTTTCCCAATCAGGACCGAAACCCTAGGCCGAACAAAATGGTCGGATGCGAAGTGAAATTTTTTCCTCGAAATTTTACGAGCATGTGCGGAACTTCTAGGCAATCATATCGGCAGGTGACACGAAGTGATTCGAGTTCGTTTGCCCCCCCATTTTCTTTAACGAACGATAACTTTTTGTGAAAATAACAAGTGCCCCGATCCCGGCCGAAACGACTCGAATTACACTTCGAGACTCGCCGACATGATCGCCACGATGCACAGAGCACCCTCGTAAATTTTCGGGACGTTTCATTATTTCACAACCAGGACCGAAACCCTAGGCCGAACAAAATGGTCGGATGCGAAGTGAAATTTTTTCGCTCGAAATTTTACGAGCATGTGCGGAAACTTCTAGGCAATCATATCGGCAGGTGACACGAAGTGATTCGAGTTCGTTTGCCCCCCCATTTTCTTTAACGAACGATAACTTTTTGTGAAAATAACAAGTGCCCCGAACCCGGCCGAAACGACTCGAATTACACTTCGAGACCCGCCGACATGATCGCCACGATGCACAGAGCACCCTCGTAAATTTTCGGGACGTTTCATTTTTTCACAACCTGGACCGAAACCCTAGGCCGAACAAAATGGTCGGATGCGAAGTGAAATTTTTTCGCTCGAAATTTTACGAGCATGTGCGGAACTTCTAGGCAATCATATCGGCAGGTGACACGAAGTGATTCGAGTTCGTTTGCCCCCCCATTTTCTTTAACGAACGATAACTTTTTGTGAAAATAACAAGTGCCCCGAACCCGGCCGAAACGACTCGAATTACACTTCGAGACCCGCCGACATGATCGCCACGATGCACAGAGCACCCTCGTAAATTTTCGGGCAAATCGGACGACGTTGTATTTTTTCACAATCAGGACCGAAACCCTAGGCCGAACAAAATGGTCGGATGCGAAGTGAAATTTTTTCGCTCGAAATTTTACGAGCATGTGCGGAACTTCTAGGCAATCATATCGGCAGGTGACACGAAGTGATTCGAGTTCGTTTGCCCCCCCATTTTCTTTAACGAACGATAACTTTTTCTGAAAATAACAAGTGCCCCGAACCCGGCCGAAACGACTCGAATTACACTTCGAGACCCGCCGACATGATCGCCACGATGCACAGAGCACCCTCGTAAATTTTCGGGACGTTTCATTTTTTCACAACCTGGACCGAAACCCTAGGCCGAACAAAATGGTCGGATGCGAAGTGAAATTTTTTCGCTCGAAATTTTACGAGCTTGTGCAGAACTTCTAGGCAATCATATCGGCAGGTGACACGAAGTGATTCGAGTTCGTTTGCCCCCCCATTTTCTTTAACGAACGATAACTTTTTGTGAAAATAACAAGTGCCCCGATCCCGGCCGAAACGACTCGAATTACACTTCGAGACTCGCCGACATGATCGCCACGATGCACAGAGCACCCTCGTAAATTTTCGGGACGTTTCATTTTTTCACAACCAGGACCGAAACCCTAGGCCGAACAAAATGGTCGGATGCGAGGTGAAATTTTTTCGCTCGAAATTTTACGAGCTTGTGCAGAACTTCTAGGCAATCATATCGGCAGGTGACACGAAGTGATTCGAGTTCGTTTGCCCCCCCATTTTCTTTAACGAACGATAACTTTTTGTGAAAATAACAAGTGCCCCGATCCCGGCCGAAACGACTCGAATTACACTTCGAGACCCGCCGACATGATCGCCACGATGCACAGAGCACCCTCGTAAATTTTTGGGACGTTTCATTTTTTCACAACCAGGACCGAAACCCTAGGCCGAACAAAATGGTCGGATGCGAAGTGAAATTTTTTTGGCTCGAAATTTTACGAGCTTGTGCAGAATTTCTAGGCAATCATATCGGCAGGTGACACGAAGTGATTCGAGTTCGTTTGCCCCCCCATTTTCTTTAACGAACGATAACTTTTTGTGAAAATAACAAGTGCCCCGAACCCGGCCGAAACGACTCGAATTACACTTCGAGACCCGCCGACATGATCGCCACGATGCACAGAGCACCCTCGTAAATTTTCGGGCAAATCGGACGACGTTGTATTTTTTCACAATCAGGACCGAAACCCTAGGCCGAACAAAATGGTCGGATGCGAAGTGAAATTTTTTCGCTCGAAATTTTACGAGCATGTGCGGAACTTCTAGGCAATCATATCGGCAGGTGACACGAAGTGATTCGAGTTCGTTTGCCCCCCCATTTTCTTTAACGAACGATAACTTTTTGTGAAAATAACAAGTGCCCCGAACCCGGCCGAAACGACTCGAATTACACTTCGAGACCCGCCGACATGATCGCCACGATGCACAGAGCACCCTCGTAAATTTTCGGGCAAATCGGACGACGTTGTATTTTTTCACAATCAGGACCGAAACCCTAGGCCGAACAAAATGGTCGGATGCGAAGTGAAATTTTTTCGCTCGAAATTTTACGAGCATGTGCGGAACTTCTAGGCAATCATATCGGCAGGTGACACGAAGTGATTCGAGTTCGTTTGCCCCCCCATTTTCTTTAACGAACGATAACTTTTTGTGAAAATAACAAGTGCCCCGATCCCGGCCGAAACGACTCGAATTACACTTCGAGACCCGCCGACATGATCGCCACGATGCACAGAGCACCCTCGTAAATTTTCGGGCAAATCGGACGACGACGTATTTTTTCACAATCAGGACCGAAACCCTAGGCCGAACAAAATGGTCGGATGCGAAGTGAAATTTTTTCGCTCGAAATTTTACGAGCTTGTGCAGAACTTCTAGGCAATCATATCGGCAGGTGACACGAAGTGATTCGAGTTCGTTTGCCCCCCCATTTTCTTTAACGAACGATAACTTTTTGTGAAAATAACAAGTGCCCCGAACTCGGCCGAAACGACTCGATTTACACTTCGAGACCCGCCGACATGATCGCCACGATGCACAGAGCGCCCTCGTAAATTTTCGGGCAAATCGGACGACGTTGTATTTTTTCCCAATCAGGACCGAAACCCTAGGCCGAACAAAATGGTCGGATGCGAAGTGAAATTTTTTCCTCGAAATTTTACGAGCATGTGCGGAACTTCTAGGCAATCATATCGGCAGGTGACACGAAGTGATTCGAGTTCGTTTGCCCCCCCATTTTCTTTAACGAACGATAACTTTTTGTGAAAATAACAAGTGCCCCGAACCCGGCCGAAACGACTCGAATTACACTTCGAGACCCGCCGACATGATCGCCACGATGCACAGAGCACCCTCGTAAATTTTCGGGACGTTTCATTTTTTCACAACCAGGACCGAAACCCTAGGCCGAACAAAATGGTCGGATGCGAAGTGAAATTTTTTCGCTCGAAATTTTACGAGCTTGTGCAGAACTTCTAGGCAATCATATCGGCAGGTGACACGAAGTGATTCGAGTTCGTTTGCCTCCCCCATTTTCTTTAACGAACGATAACTTTTTGTGAAAATAACAAGTGCCCCGAACCCGGCCGAAACGACTCGAATTACACTTCGAGACCCGCCGACATGATCGCCACGATGCACAGAGCACCCTCGTAAATTTTCGGGCAAATCGGACGACGTTGTATTTTTTCACAATCAGGACCGAAACCCTAGGCCGAACAAAATGGTCGGATGCGAAGTGAAATTTTTTCGCTCAAAATTTTACGAGCATGTGCGGAACTTCTAGGCAATCATATCGGCAGGTGACACGAAGTGATTCGAGTTCGTTTGCCCCCCCATTTTCTTTAACGAACGATAACTTTTTGTGAAAATAACAAGTGCCCCGAACCCGGCCGAAACGACTCGAATTACACTTCGAGACCCGCCGACATGATCGCCACGATGCACAGAGCACCCTCGTAAATTTTCGGGCAAATCGGACGACGTTGTATTTTTTCACAATCAGGACCGAAACCCTAGGCCGAACAAAATGGTCGGATGCGAAGTGAAATTTTTTCGCTCGAAATTTTACGAGCATGTGCGGAACTTCTAGGCAATCATATCGGCAGGTGACACGAAGTGATTCGAGTTCGTTTGCCCCCCCATTTTCTTTAACGAACGATAACTTTTTGTGAAAATAACAAGTGCCCCGATCCCGGCCGAAACGACTCGAATTACACTTCGAGACCCGCCGACATGATCGCCACGATGCACAGAGCACCCTCGTAAATTTTCGGGCAAATCGGACGACGACGTATTTTTTCACAATCAGGACCGAAACCCTAGGCCGAACAAAATGGTCGGATGCGAAGTGAAATTTTTTCGCTCGAAATTTTACGAGCTTGTGCAGAACTTCTAGGCAATCATATCGGCAGGTGACACGAAGTGATTCGAGTTCGTTTGCCCCCCCATTTTCTTTAACGAACCATAACTTTTTGTGAAAATAACAAGTGCCCCGAACTCGGCCGAAACGACTCGAATTACACTTCGAGACCCGCCGACATGATCGCCACGATGCACAGAGCACCCTCGTAAATTTTCGGGCAAATCGGACGACGTTGTATTTTTTCACAATCAGGACCGAAACCCTAGGCCGAACAAAATGGTCGGATGCGAAGTGAAATTTTTTCGCTCGAAATTTTACGAGCATGTGCGGAACTTCTAGGCAATCATATCGGCAGGTGACACGAAGTGATTCGAGTTCGTTTGCCCCCCCATTTTCTTTAACAAACGATAACTTTTTGTGAAAATAACAAGTGCCCCGAACCCGGCCGAAACGACTCGATTTACACTTCGAGACCCGCCGACATGATCGCCACGATGCACAGAGCGCCCTCGTAAATTTTCGGGCAAATCGGACGACGTTGTATTTTTTCCCAATCAGGACCGAAACCCTAGGCCGAACAAAATGGTCGGATGCGAAGTGAAATTTTTTCCTCGAAATTTTACGAGCATGTGCGGAACTTCTAGGCAATCATATCGGCAGGTGACACGAAGTGATTCGAGTTCGTTTGCCCCCCCATTTTCTTTAACGAACGATAACTTTTTGTGAAAATAACAAGTGCCCCGAACCCGGCCGAAACGACTCGAATTACATTTCGAGACCCGCCGACATGATCGCCACGATGCACAGAGCACCCTCGTAAATTTTCGGGACGTTTCATTTTTTCACAACCAGGACCGAAACCCTAGGCCGAACAAAATGGTCGGATGCGAAGTGAAATTTTTTCGCTCGAAATTTTACGAGCTTGTGCAGAACTTCTAGGCAATCATATCGGCAGGTGACACGAAGTGATTCGAGTTCGTTTGCCTCCCCCATTTTCTTTAACGAACGATAACTTTTTGTGAAAATAACAAGTGCCCCGAACCCGGCCGAAACGACTCGATTTACACTTCGAGACCCGCCGACATGATCGCCACGATGCACAGAGCACCCTCGTAAATTTTCGGGCAAATCGGACGACGTTGTATTTTTTCCCAATCAGGAACGAAACCCTAGGCCGAACAAAATGGTCGGAAGCGAAGTGAAATTTTTTAAAAATTTCACGAGCATGTGCGGAACTTCTAGGCAATCATATCGGCAGGTGACACGAAGTGATTCGAGTTCGTTTGCCCCCCCATTTTCTTTAACGAACGATAACTTTTTGTGAAAATAACAAGTGCCCCGATCCCGGCCGAAACGACTCGAATTACACTTCGAGACTCGCCGACATGATCGCCACGATGCACAGAGCACCCTCGTAAATTTTCGGGACGTTTCATTATTTCACAACCAGGACCGAAACCCTAGGCCGAACAAAATGGTCGGATGCGAAGTGAAATTTTTTCGCTCGAAATTTTACGAGCATGTGCGGAACTTCTAGGCAATCATATCGGCAGGTGACACGAAGTGATTCGAGTTCGTTTGCCCCCCCATTTTCTTTAACGAACGATAACTTTTTGTGAAAATAACAAGTGCCCCGAACCCGGCCGAAACGACTCGAATTACACTTCGAGACCCGCCGACATGATCGCCACGATGCACAGAGCACCCTCGTAAATTTTCGGGACGTTTCATTTTTTCACAACCAGGACCGAAACCCTAGGCCGAACAAAATGGTCGGATGCGAAGTGAAATTTTTTCGCTCGAAATTTTACGAGCTTGTGCAGAACTTCTAGGCAATCATATCGGCAGGTGACACGAAGTGATTCGAGTTCGTTTGCCTCCCCCATTTTCTTTAACGAACGATAACTTTTTGTGAAAATAACAAGTGCCCCGAACCCGGCCGAAACGACTCGAATTACACTTCGAGACCCGCCGACATGATCGCCACGATGCACAGAGCACCCTCGTAAATTTTCGGGCAAATCGGACGACGTTGTATTTTTTCACAATCAGGACCGAAACCCTAGGCCGAACAAAATGGTCGGATGCGAAGTGAAATTTTTTCGCTCAAAATTTTACGAGCATGTGCGGAACTTCTAGGCAATCATATCGGCAGGTGACACGAAGTGATTCGAGTTCGTTTGCCCCCCCATTTTCTTTAACGAACGATAACTTTTTGTGAAAATAACAAGTGCCCCGAACCCGGCCGAAACGACTCGATTTACACTTCGAGACCCGCCGACATGATCGCCACGATGCACAGAGCACCCTCGTAAATTTTCGGGCAAATCGGACGACGTTGTATTTTTTCCCAATCAGGACCGAAACCCTAGGCCGAACAAAATGGTCGGATGCGAAGTGAAATTTTTTAAAAATTTCACGAGCATGTGCGGAACTTCTAGGCAATCATATCGGCAGGTGACACGAAGTGATTCGAGTTCGTTTGCCCCCCCATTTTCTTTAACGAACGATAACTTTTTGTGAAAATAACAAGTGCCCCGATCCCGGCCGAAACGACTCGAATTACACTTCGAGACTCGCCGACATGATCGCCACGATGCACAGAGCACCCTCGTAAATTTTCGGGACGTTTCATTATTTCACAACCAGGACCGAAACCCTAGGCCGAACAAAATGGTCGGATGCGAAGGGAAATTTTTTCGCTCGAAATTTTACGAGCATGTGCGGAACTTCTAGGCAATCATATCGGCAGGTGACACGAAGTGATTCGAGTTCGTTTGCCCCCCCATTTTCTTTAACGAACGATAACTTTTTGTGAAAATAACAAGTGCCCCGAACCCGGCCGAAACGACTCGATTTACACTTCGAGACCCGCCGACATGATCGCCACGATGCACAGAGCACCCTCGTAAATTTTCGGGCAAATCGGACGACATTGTATTTTTTCCCAATCATGACCGAAACCCTAGGCCGAACAAAATGGTCGGATGCGAAGTGAAATTTTTTCCTCGAAATTTTACGAGCATGTGCGGAACTTCTAGGCAATCATATCGGCAGGTGACACGAAGTGATTCGAGTTCGTTTGCCCCCCCATTTTCTTTAACGAACGATAACTTTTTGTGAAAATAACAAGTGCCCCGAACCCGGCCGAAACGACTCGAATTACACTTCGAGACCCGCCGACATGATCGCCACGATGCACAGAGCACCCTCGTAAATTTTCGGGCAAATCGGACGACGTTGTATTTTTTCACAATCAGGACCGAAACCCTAGGCCGAACAAAATGGTCGGATGCGAAGTGAAATTTTTTCGCTCAAAATTTTACGAGCATGTGCGGAACTTCTAGGCAATCATATCGGCAGGTGACACGAAGTGATTCGAGTTCGTTTGCCCCCCCATTTTCTTTAACGAACGATAACTTTTTGTGAAAATAACAAGTGCCCCGAACCCGGCCGAAACGACTCGAATTACACTTCGAGACCCGCCGACATGATCGCCACGATGCACAGAGCACCCTCGTAAATTTTCGGGCAAATCGGACGACGTTGTATTTTTTCCCAATCAGGACCGAAACCCTAGGCCGAACAAAATGGTCGGATGCGAAGTGAAATTTTTTCGCTCGAAATTTTACGAGCATGTGCGGAACTTCTAGGCAATCATATCGGCAGGTGACACGAAGTGATTCGAGTTCGTTTGCCCCCCCATTTTCTTTAACGAACGATAACTTTTTGTGAAAATAACAAGTGCCCCGATCCCGGCCGAAACGACTCGAATTACACTTCGAGACTCGCCGACATGATCGCCACGATGCACAGAGCACCCTCGTAAATTTTCGGGACGTTTCATTATTTCACAACCAGGACCGAAACCCTAGGCCGAACAAAATGGTCGGATGCGAAGTGAAATTTTTTCGCTCGAAATTTTACGAGCATGTGCGGAACTTATAGGCAATCATATCGGCAGGTGACACGAAGTGATTCGAGTTCGTTTGCCCCCCCATTTTCTTTAACGAACGATAACTTTTTGTGAAAATAACAAGTGCCCCGAACCCGGCCGAAACGACTCGAATTACACTTCGAGACCCGCCGACATGATCGCCACGATGCACAGAGCACCCTCGTAAATTTTCGGGACGTTTCATTTTTTCACAACCAGGACCGAAACCCTAGGCCGAACAAAATGGTCGGATGCGAAGTGAAATTTTTTCGCTCGAAATTTTACGAGCTTGTGCAGAACTTCTAGGCAATCATATCGGCAGGTGACACGAAGTGATTCGAGTTCGTTTGCCTCCCCCATTTTCTTTAACGAACGATAACTTTTTGTGAAAATAACAAGTGCCCCGAACCCGGCCGAAACGACTCGAATTACACTTCGAGACCCGCCGACATGATCGCCACGACGCACAGAGCACCCTCGTAAATTTTCGGGACGTTTCATTTTTTCACAACCTGGACCGAAACCCTAGGCCGAACAAAATGGTCGGATGCGAAGTGAAATTTTTTCGCTCAAAATTTTACGAGCATGTGCGGAACTTCTAGGCAATCATATCGGCAGGTGACACGAAGTGATTCGAGTTCGTTTGCCCCCCCATTTTCTTTAACGAATGATAACTTTTTGTGAAAATAACAAGTGCCCCGATCCCGGCCGAAACGACTCGAATTACACTTCGAGACTCGCCGACATGATCGCCACGATGCACAGAGCACCCTCGTAAATTTTCGGGACGTTTCATTATTTCACAACCAGGACCGAAACCCTAGGCCGAACAAAATGGTCGGATGCGAAGTGAAATTTTTTCGCTCGAAATTTTACGAGCATGTGCGGAACTTCTAGGCAATCATATCGGCAGGTGACACGAAGTGATTCGAGTTCGTTTGCCCCCCCATTTTCTTTAACGAACGATAACTTTTTGTGAAAATAACAAGTGCCCCGAACCCGGCCGAAACGACTCGAATTACACTTCGAGACCCGCCGACATGATCGCCACGACGCACAGAGCACCCTCGTAAATTTTCGGGACGTTTCATTTTTTCACAACCTGGACCGAAACCCTAGGCCGAACAAAATGGTCGGATGCGAAGTGAAATTTTTTCGCTCGTAATTTTACGAGCTTGTGCAGAACTTCTAGGCAATCATATCGGCAGGTGACACGAAGTGATTCGAGTTCGTTTGCCCCCCCATTTTCTTTAACGAACGATAACTTTTTGTGAAAATAACAAGTGCCCCGATCCCGGCCGAAACGACTCGAATTACACTTCGAGACTCGCCGACATGATCGCCACGATGCACAGAGCACCCTCGTAAATTTTCGGGACGTTTCATTATTTCACAACCAGGACCGAAACCCTAGGCCGAACAAAATGGTCGGATGCGAAGTGAAATTTTTTCGCTCGAAATTTTACGAGCATGTGCGGAACTTCTAGGCAATCATATCGGCAGGTGACACGAAGTGATTCGAGTTCGTTTGCCCCCCCATTTTCTTTAACGAACGATAACTTTTTGTGAAAATAACAAGTGCCCCGAACCCGGCCGAAACGACTCGAATTACACTTCGAGACCCGCCGACATGATCGCCACGACGCACAGAGCACCCTCGTAAATTTTCGGGACGTTTCATTTTTTCACAACCTGGACCGAAACCCTAGGCCGAACAAAATGGTCGGATGCGAAGTGAAATTTTTTCGCTCGTAATTTTACGAGCTTGTGCAGAACTTCTAGGCAATCATATCGGCAGGTGACACGAAGTGATTCGAGTTCGTTTGCCCCCCCATTTTCTTTAACGAACGATAACTTTTTGTGAAAATAACAAGTGCCCCGATCCCGGCCGAAACGACTCGAATTACACTTCGAGACCCGCCGACATGATCGCCACGATGCACAGAGCACCCTCGTAAATTTTTGGGACGTTTCATTTTTTCACAACCAGGACCGAAACCCTAGGCCGAACAAAATGGTCGGATGCGAAGTGAAATTTTTTCGCTCGAAATTTTACGAGCTTGTGCAGAACTTCTAGGCAATCATATTGCCAGGTGACACGAAGTGATTCGAGTTCGTTTGCCCCCCCATTTTCTTTAACGAACGATAACTTTTTGTGAAAATAACAAGTGCCCCGAACCCGGCCGAAACGACTCGAATTACACTTCGAGACCCGCCGACATGATCGCCACGATGCACAGAGCACCCTTGTAAATTTTCGGGCAAATCGGACGACGTTGTATTTTTTCACAATCAGGACCGAAACCCTAGGCCGAACAAAATGGTCGGATGCGAAGTGAAATTTTTTCGCTCGAAATTTTACGAGCATGTGCGGAACTTCTAGGCAATCATATCGGCAGGTGACACGAAGTGATTCGAGTTCGTTTGCCCCCCCATTTTCTTTAACGAACGATAACTTTTTGTGAAAATAACAAGTGCCCCGAACCCGGCCGAAACGACTCGAATTACACTTCGAGACCCGCCGACATGATCGCCACGATGCACAGAGCACCCTCGTAAATTTTCGGGACGTTTCATTTTTTCACAACCTGGACCGAAACCCTAGGCCGAACAAAATGGTCGGATGCGAAGTGAAATTTTTTCGCTCGAAATTTTACGAGCTTGTGCAGAACTTCTAGGCAATCATATCGGCAGGTGACACGAAGTGATTCGAGTTCGTTTGCCCCCCCATTTTCTTTAACGAACGATAACTTTTTGTGAAAATAACAAGTGCCCCGAACTCGGCCGAAACGACTCGAATTACACTTCGAGACCCGCCGACATGATCGCCACGATGCACAGAGCACCCTCGTAAATTTTCGGGCAAATCGGACGACGTTGTATTTTTTCACAATCAGGACCGAAACCCTAGGCCGAACAAAATGGTCGGATGCGAAGTGAAATTTTTTCGCTCGAAATTTTACGAGCATGTGCGGAACTTCTAGGCAATCATATCGGCAGGTGACACGAAGTGATTCGAGTTCGTTTGCCCCCCCATTTTCTTTAACGAACGATAACTTTTTGTGAAAATAACAAGTGCCCCGAACCCGGCCGAAACGACTCGATTTACACTTCGAGACCCGCCGACATGATCGCCACGATGCACAGAGCGCCCTCGTAAATTTTCGGGCAAATCGGACGACGTTGTATTTTTTCCCAATCAGGACCGAAACCCTAGGCCGAACAAAATGGTCGGATGCGAAGTGAAATTTTTTCCTCGAAATTTTACAAGCATGTGCGGAACTTCTAGGCAATCATATCGGCAGGTCACACGAAGTGATTCGAGTTCGTTTGCCCCCCCATTTTCTTTAACGAACGATAACTTTTTGTGAAAATAACAAGTGCCCCGAACCCGGCCGAAACGACTCGAATTACACTTCGAGACCCGCCGACATGATCGCCACGATGCACAGAGCACCCTCGTAAATTTTCGGGACGTTTCATTTTTTCACAACCAGGACCGAAACCCTAGGCCGAACAAAATGGTCGGATGCGAAGTGAAATTTTTTCGCTCGAAATTTTACGAGCTTGTGCAGAACTTCTAGGCAATCATATCGGCAGGTGACACGAAGTGATTCGAGTTCGTTTGCCTCCCCCATTTTCTTTAACGAACGATAACTTTTTGTGAAAATAACAAGTGCCCCGAACCCGGCCGAAACGACTCGAATTACACTTCGAGACCCGCCGACATGATCGCCACGACGCACAGAGCACCCTCGTAAATTTTCGGGACGTTTCATTTTTTCACAACCTGGACCGAAACCCTAGGCCGAACAAAATGGTCGGATGCGAAGTGAAATTTTTTCGCTCGTAATTTTACGAGCTTGTGCAGAACTTCTAGGCAATCATATCGGCAGGTGACACGAAGTGATTCGAGTTCGTTTGCCCCCCCATTTTCTTTAACGAACGATAACTTTTTGTGAAAATAACAAGTGCCCCGATCCCGGCCGAAACGACTCGAATTACACTTCGAGACTCGCCGACATGATCGCCACGATGCACAGAGCACCCTCGTAAATTTTCGGGACGTTTCATTATTTCACAACCAGGACCGAAACCCTAGGCCGAACAAAATGGTCGGATGCGAAGTGAAATTTTTTCGCTCGAAATTTTACGAGCATGTGCGGAACTTCTAGGCAATCATATCGGCAGGTGACACGAAGTGATTCGAGTTCGTTTGCCCCCCCATTTTCTTTAACGAACGATAACTTTTTGTGAAAATAACAAGTGCCCCGAACCCGGCCGAAACGACTCGAATTACACTTCGAGACCCGCCGACATGATCGCCACGACGCACAGAGCACCCTCGTAAATTTTCGGGACGTTTCATTTTTTCACAACCTGGACCGAAACCCTAGGCCGAACAAAATGGTCGGATGCGAAGTGAAATTTTTTCGCTCGTAATTTTACGAGCTTGTGCAGAACTTCTAGGCAATCATATCGGCAGGTGACACGAAGTGATTCGAGTTCGTTTGCCCCCCCATTTTCTTTAACGAACGATAACTTTTTGTGAAAATAACAAGTGCCCCGATCCCGGCCGAAACGACTCGAATTACACTTCGAGACTCGCCGACATGATCGCCACGATGCACAGAGCACCCTCGTAAATTTTCGGGACGTTTCATTTTTTCACAACCAGGACCGAAACCCTAGGCCGAACAAAATGGTCGGATGCGAGGTGAAATTTTTTCGCTCGAAATTTTACGAGCTTGTGCAGAACTTCTAGGCAATCATATCGGCAGGTGACACGAAGTGATTCGAGTTCGTTTGCCCCCCCATTTTCTTTAACGAACGATAACTTTTTGTGAAAATAACAAGTGCCCCGATCCCGGCCGAAACGACTCGAATTACACTTCGAGACCCGCCGACATGATCGCCACGATGCACAGAGCACCCTCGTAAATTTTTGGGACGTTTCATTTTTTCACAACCAGGACCGAAACCCTAGGCCGAACAAAATGGTCGGATGCGAAGTGAAATTTTTTCGCTCGAAATTTTACGAGCTTGTGCAGAACTTCTAGGCAATCATATTGCCAGGTGACACGAAGTGATTCGAGTTCGTTTGCCCCCCCATTTTCTTTAACGAACGATAACTTTTTGTGAAAATAACAAGTGCCCCGAACCCGGCCGAAACGACTCGAATTACACTTCGAGACCCGCCGACATGATCGCCACGATGCACAGAGCACCCTTGTAAATTTTCGGGCAAATCGGACGACGTTGTATTTTTTCACAATCAGGACCGAAACCCTAGGCCGAACAAAATGGTCGGATGCGAAGTGAAATTTTTTCGCTCGAAATTTTACGAGCATGTGCGGAACTTCTAGGCAATCATATCGGCAGGTGACACGAAGTGATTCGAGTTCGTTTGCCCCCCCATTTTCTTTAACGAACGATAACTTTTTGTGAAAATAACAAGTGCCCCGAACCCGGCCGAAACGACTCGAATTACACTTCGAGACCCGCCGACATGATCGCCACGATGCACAGAGCACCCTCGTAAATTTTCGGGCAAATCGGACGACGTTGTATTTTTTCACAATCAGGACCGAAACCCTAGGCCGAACAAAATGGTCGGATGCGAAGTGAAATTTTTTCACTCGAAATTTTACGAGCATGTGCGGAACTTCTAGGCAATCATATCGGCAGGTGACACGAAGTGATTCGAGTTCGTTTGCCCC
This sequence comes from Corylus avellana, assembly GCF_965113065.1. NCBI lineage: Eukaryota > Viridiplantae > Streptophyta > Magnoliopsida > Fagales > Betulaceae > Corylus > Corylus avellana. Next base: position 28,274,295 of record NC_142491.1, on the reverse strand, counting down.
CCCATTTTCTTTAACGAACGATAACTTTTTGTGAAAATAACAAGTGCCCCGATCCCGGCCGAAACGACTCGAATTACACTTCGAGACCCGCCGACATGATCGCCACGATGCACAGAGCACCCTCGTAAATTTTTGGGACGTTTCATTTTTTCACAACCAGGACCGAAACCCTAGGCCGAACAAAATGGTCGGATGCGAAGTGAAATTTTTTCGCTCGAAATTTTACGAGCTTGTGCAGAACTTCTAGGCAATCATATCGGCAGGTGACACGAAGTGATTCGAGTTCGTTTGCCCCCCCATTTTCTTTAACGAACGATAACTTTTTGTGAAAATAACAAGTGCCCCGAACCCGGCCGAAACGACTCGAATTACACTTCGAGACCCGCCGACATGATCGCCACGATGCACAGAGCACCCTCGTAAATTTTCGGGCAAATCGGACGACGTTGTATTTTTTCACAATCAGGACCGAAACCCTAGGCCGAACAAAATGGTCGGATGCGAAGTGAAATTTTTTCGCTCGAAATTTTACGAGCATGTGCGGAACTTCTAGGCAATCATATCGGCAGGTGACACGAAGTGATTCGAGTTCGTTTGCCCCCCCATTTTCTTTAACGAACGATAACTTTTTGTGAAAATAACAAGTGCCCCGAACCCGGCCGAAACGACTCGAATTACACTTCGAGACCCGCCGACATGATCGCCACGATGCACAGAGCACCCTCGTAAATTTTCGGGACGTTTCATTTTTTCACAACCTGGACCGAAACCCTAGGCCGAACAAAATGGTCGGATGCGAAGTGAAATTTTTTCGCTCGAAATTTTACGAGCTTGTGCAGAACTTCTAGGCAATCATATCGGCAGGTGACACGAAGTGATTCGAGTTCGTTTGCCCCCCCATTTTCTTTAACGAACGATAACTTTTTGTGAAAATAACAAGTGCCCCGAACCCGGCCGAAACGACTCGAATTACACTTCGAGACCCGCCGACATGATCGCCACGATGCACAGAGCACCCTCGTAAATTTTCGGGCAAATCGGACGACGTTGTATTTTTTCACAATCAGGACCGAAACCCTAGGCCGAACAAAATGGTCGGATGCGAAGTGAAATTTTTTCGCTCGAAATTTTACGAGCATGTGCGGAACTTCTAGGCCATCATATCGGCAGGTGACACGAAGTGATTCGAGTTCGTTTGCCCCCCCATTTTCTTTAACGAACGATAACTTTTTGTGAAAATAACAAGTGCCCCGAACCCGGCCGAAACGACTCGATTTACACTTCGAGACCCGCCGACATGATCGCCACGATGCACAGAGCGCCCTCGTAAATTTTCGGGCAAATCGGACGACGTTGTATTTTTTCCCAATCAGGACCGAAACCCTAGGCCGAACAAAATGGTCGGATATGAAGTGAAATTTTTTCCTCGAAATTTTACGAGCATGTGCGGAACTTCTAGGCAATCATATCGGCAGGTCACACGAAGTGATTCGAGTTCGTTTGCCCCCCCATTTTCTTTAACGAACGATAACTTTTTGTGAAAATAACAAGTGCCCCGAACCCGGCCGAAACGACTCGAATTACACTTCGAGACCCGCCGACATGATCGCCACGATGCACAGAGCACCCTCGTAAATTTTCGGGACGTTTCATTTTTTCACAACCAGGACCGAAACCCTAGGCCGAACAAAATGGTCGGATGCGAAGTGAAATTTTTTCGCTCGAAATTTTACGAGCTTGTGCAGAACTTCTAGGCAATCATATCGGCAGGTGACACGAAGTGATTCGAGTTCGTTTGCCTCCCCCATTTTCTTTAACGAACGATAACTTTTTGTGAAAATAACAAGTGCCCCGAACCCGGCCGAAACGACTCGAATTACACTTCGAGACCCGCCGACATGATCGCCACGATGCACAGAGCACCCTCGTAAATTTTCGGGCAAATCGGACGACGTTGTATTTTTTCACAATCAGGACCGAAACCCTAGGCCGAACAAAATGGTCGGATGCGAAGTGAAATTTTTTCACTCGAAATTTTACGAGCATGTGCGGAACTTCTAGGCAATCATATCGGCAGGTGACACGAAGTGATTCGAGTTCGTTTGCCCCCCCATTTTCTTTAACGAACGATAACTTTTTGTGAAAATAACAAGTGCCCCGAACCCGGCCGAAACGACTCGAATTACACTTCGAGACCCGCCGACATGATCGCCACGATGCACAGAGCACCCTCGTAAATTTTCGGGACGTTTCATTTTTTCACAACCTGGACCGAAACCCTAGGCCGAACAAAATGGTCGGATGCGAAGTGAAATTTTTTCGCTCGAAATTTTACGAGCTTGTGCAGAACTTCTAGGCAATCATATTGCCAGGTGACACGAAGTGATTCGAGTTCGTTTGCCCCCCCATTTTCTTTAACGAACGATAACTTTTTGTGAAAATAACAAGTGCCCCGAACCCGGCCGAAACGACTCGAATTACACTTCGAGACCCGCCGACATGATCGCCACGATGCACAGAGCACCCTTGTAAATTTTCGGGCAAATCGGACGACGTTGTATTTTTTCACAATCAGGACCGAAACCCTAGGCCGAACAAAATGGTCGGATGCGAAGTGAAATTTTTTCGCTCGAAATTTTACGAGCATGTGCGGAACTTCTAGGCAATCATATCGGCAGGTGACACGAAGTGATTCGAGTTCGTTTGCCCCCCCATTTTCTTTAACGAACGATAACTTTTTGTGAAAATAACAAGTGCCCCGAACCCGGCCGAAACGACTCGAATTACACTTCGAGACCCGCCGACATGATCGCCACGATGCACAGAGCACCCTCGTAAATTTTCGGGCAAATCGGACGACGTTGTATTTTTTCACAATCAGGACCGAAACCCTAGGCCGAACAAAATGGTCGGATGCGAAGTGAAATTTTTTCACTCGAAATTTTACGAGCATGTGCGGAACTTCTAGGCAATCATATCGGCAGGTGACACGAAGTGATTCGAGTTCGTTTGCCCCCCCATTTTCTTTAACGAACGATAACTTTTTGTGAAAATAACAAGTGCCCCGATCCCGGCCGAAACGACTCGAATTACACTTCGAGACCCGCCGACATGATCGCCACGATGCACAGAGCACCCTCGTAAATTTTTGGGACGTTTCATTTTTTCACAACCAGGACCGAAACCCTAGGCCGAACAAAATGGTCGGATGCGAAGTGAAATTTTTTCGCTCGAAATTTTACGAGCTTGTGCAGAACTTCTAGGCAATCATATCGGCAGGTGACACGAAGTGATTCGAGTTCGTTTGCCTCCCCCATTTTCTTTAACGAACGATAACTTTTTGTGAAAATAACAAGTGCCCCGAACCCGGCCGAAACGACTCAAATTACACTTCGAGACCCGCCGACATGATCGCCACGATGCACAGAGCACCCTCGTAAATTTTCGGGCAAATCGGACGACGTTGTATTTTTTCACAATCAGGACCGAAACCCTAGGCCGAACAAAATGGTCGGATGCGAAGTGAAATTTTTTCGCTCAAAATTTTACGAGCATGTGCGGAACTTCTAGGCAATCATATCGGCAGGTGACACGAAGTGATTCGAGTTCGTTTGCCCCCCCATTTTCTTTAACGAACGATAACTTTTTGTGAAAATAACAAGTGCCCCGAACCCGGCCGAAACGACTCGATTTACACTTCGAGACCCGCCGACATGATCGCCACGATGCACAGAGCACCCTCGTAAATTTTCGGGCAAATCGGACGACGTTGTATTTTTTCCCAATCAGGACCGAAACCCTAGGCCGAACAAAATGGTCGGATGCGAAGTGAAATTTTTTCGCTCGAAATTTTACGAGCATGTGCGGAACTTCTAGGCAATCATATCGGCAGGTGACACGAAGTGATTCGAGTTCGTTTGCCCCCCCATTTTCTTTAACGAACGATAACTTTTTGTGAAAATAACAAGTGCCCCGATCCCGGCCGAAACGACTCGAATTACACTTCGAGACTCGCCGACATGATCGCCACGATGCACAGAGAACCCTCGTAAATTTTCGGGACGTTTCATTATTTCACAACCAGGACCGAAACCCTAGGCCGAACAAAATGGTCGGATGCGAAGTGAAATTTTTTCGCTCGAAATTTTACGAGCATGTGCGGAACTTATAGGCAATCATATCGGCAGGTGACACGAAGTGATTCGAGTTCGTTTGCCCCCCCATTTTCTTTAACGAACGATAACTTTTTGTGAAAATAACAAGTGCCCCGAACCCGGCCGAAACGACTCGAATTACACTTCGAGACCCGCCGACATGATCGCCACGATGCACAGAGCACCCTCGTAAATTTTCGGGACGTTTCATTTTTTCACAACCAGGACCGAAACCCTAGGCCGAACAAAATGGTCGGATGCGATGTGAAATTTTTTCGCTCGAAATTTTACGAGCTTGTGCAGAACTTCTAGGCAATCATATCGGCAGGTGACACGAAGTGATTCGAGTTCGTTTGCCTCCCCCATTTTCTTTAACGAACGATAACTTTTTGTGAAAATAACAAGTGCCCCGAACCCGGCCGAAACGACTCGAATTACACTTCGAGACCCGCCGACATGATCGCCACGACGCACAGAGCACCCTCGTAAATTTTCGGGACGTTTCATTTTTTCACAACCTGGACCGAAACCCTAGGCCGAACAAAATGGTCGGATGCGAAGTGAAATTTTTTCGCTCGTAATTTTACGAGCTTGTGCAGAACTTCTAGGCAATCATATCGGCAGGTGACACGAAGTGATTCGAGTTCGTTTGCCCCCCCATTTTCTTTAACGAACGATAACTTTTTGTGAAAATAACAAGTGCCCCGATCCCGGCCGAAACGACTCGAATTATACTTCGAGACTCGCCGACATGATCGCCACGATGCACAGAGCACCCTCGTAAATTTTCGGGACGTTTCATTATTTCACAACCAGGACCGAAACCCTAGGCCGAACAAAATGGTCGGATGCGAAGTGAAATTTTTTCGCTCGAAATTTTACGAGCATGTGCGGAACTTCTAGGCAATCATATCGGCAGGTGACACGAAGTGATTCGAGTTCGTTTGCCCCCCCATTTTCTTTAACGAACGATAACTTTTTGTGAAAATAACAAGTGCCCCGAACCCGGCCGAAACGACTCGAATTACACTTCGAGACCCGCCGACATGATCGCCACGACGCACAGAGCACCCTCGTAAATTTTCGGGACGTTTCATTTTTTCACAACCTGGACCGAAACCCTAGGCCGAACAAAATGGTCGGATGCGAAGTGAAATTTTTTCGCTCGAAATTTTACGAGCATGTGCGGAACTTCTAGGCAATCATATCGGCAGGTGACACGAAGTGATTCGAGTTCGTTTGCCCCCCCATTTTCTTTAACGAACGATAACTTTTTGTGAAAATAACAAGTGCCCCGAACCCGGCCGAAACGACTCGAATTACACTTCGAGACCCGCCGACATGATCGCCACGATGCACAGAGCACCCTCGTAAATTTTCGGGCAAATCGGACGACGTTGTATTTTTTCACAATCAGGACCGAAACCCTAGGCCGAACAAAATGGTCGGATGCGAAGTGAAATTTTTTCACTCGAAATTTTACGAGCATGTGCGGAACTTCTAGGCAATCATATCGGCAGGTGACACGAAGTGATTCGAGTTCGTTTGCCCCCCCATTTTCTTTAACGAACGATAACTTTTTGTGAAAATAACAAGTGCCCCGATCCCGGCCGAAACGACTCGAATTACACTTCGAGACCCGCCGACATGATCGCCACGATGCACAGAGCACCCTCGTAAATTTTTGGGACGTTTCATTTTTTCACAACCAGGACCGAAACCCTAGGCCGAACAAAATGGTCGGATGCGAAGTGAAATTTTTTCGCTCGAAATTTTACGAGCTTGTGCAGAACTTCTAGGCAATCATATCGGCAGGTGACACGAAGTGATTCGAGTTCGTTTGCCCCCCCATTTTCTTTAACGAACGATAACTTTTTGTGAAAATAACAAGTGCCCCGAACCCGGCCGAAACGACTCGAATTACACTTCGAGACCCGCCGACATGATCGCCACGATGCACAGAGCACCCTCGTAAATTTTCGGGCAAATCGGACGACGTTGTATTTTTTCACAATCAGGACCGAAACCCTAGGCCGAACAAAATGGTCGGATGCGAAGTGAAATTTTTTCGCTCGAAATTTTACGAGCATGTGCGGAACTTCTAGGCAATCATATCGGCAGGTGACACGAAGTGATTCGAGTTCGTTTGCCCCCCCATTTTCTTTAACGAACGATAACTTTTTGTGAAAATAACAAGTGCCCCGAACCCGGCCGAAACGACTCGAATTACACTTCGAGACCCGCCGACATGATCGCCACGATGCACAGAGCACCCTCGTAAATTTTCGGGACGTTTCATTTTTTCACAACCTGGACCGAAACCCTAGGCCGAACAAAATGGTCGGATGCGAAGTGAAATTTTTTCGCTCGAAATTTTACGAGCTTGTGCAGAACTTCTAGGCAATCATATCGGCAGGTGACACGAAGTGATTCGAGTTCGTTTGCCCCCCCATTTTCTTTAACGAACGATAACTTTTTGTGAAAATAACAAGTGCCCCGAACCCGGCCGAAACGACTCGAATTACACTTCGAGACCCGCCGACATGATCGCCACGATGCACAGAGCACCCTCGTAAATTTTCGGGCAAATCGGACGACGTTGTATTTTTTCCCAATCAGGACCGAAACCCTAGGCCGAACAAAATGGTCGGATGCGAAGTGAAATTTTTTCGCTCGAAATTTTACGAGCATGTGCGGAACTTCTAGGCAATCATATCGGCAGGTGACACGAAGTGATTCGAGTTCGTTTGCCCCCCCATTTTCTTTAACGAACGATAACTTTTTGTGAAAATAACAAGTGCCCCGATCCCGGCCGAAACGACTCGAATTACACTTCGAGACCCGCCGACATGATCGCCACGATGCACAGAGCACCCTCGTAAATTTTTGGGACGTTTCATTTTTTCACAACCAGGACCGAAACCCTAGGCCGAACAAAATGGTCGGATGCGAAGTGAAATTTTTTCGCTCGAAATTTTACGAGCTTGTGCAGAACTTCTAGGCAATCATATCGGCAGGTGACACGAAGTGATTCGAGTTCGTTTGCCCCCCCATTTTCTTTAACGAACGATAACTTTTTGTGAAAATAACAAGTGCCCCGAACCCGGCCGAAACGACTCGAATTACACTTCGAGACCCGCCGACATGATCGCCACGATGCACAGAGCACCCTCGTAAATTTTCGGGCAAATCGGACGACGTTGTATTTTTTCACAATCAGGACCGAAACCCTAGGCCGAACAAAATGGTCGGATGCGAAGTGAAATTTTTTCGCTCGAAATTTTACGAGCATGTGCGGAACTTCTAGGCAATCATATCGGCAGGTGACACGAAGTGATTCGAGTTCGTTTGCCCCCCCATTTTCTTTAACGAACGATAACTTTTTGTGAAAATAACAAGTGCCCCGATCCCGGCCGAAACGACTCGAATTACACTTCGAGACTCGCCGACATGATCGCCACGATGCACAGAGCACCCTCGTAAATTTTCGGGACGTTTCATTATTTCACAACCAGGACCGAAACCCTAGGCCGAACAAAATGGTCGGATGCGAAGTGAAATTTTTTCGCTCGAAATTTTACGAGCATGTGCGGAACTTCTAGGCAATCATATCGGCAGGTGACACGAAGTGATTCGAGTTCGTTTGCCCCCCCATTTTCTTTAACGAACGATAACTTTTAGTCAAAATAACAAGTGCCCCGAACCCGGCCGAAACGACTCGAATTACACTTCGAGACCCGCCGACATGATCGCCACGATGCACAGAGCACCCTCGTAAATTTTCGGGACGTTTCATTTTTTCACAACCTGGACCGAAACCCTAGGCCGAACAAAATGGTCGGATGCGAAGTGAAATTTTTTCGCTCGTAATTTTACGAGCTTGTGCAGAACTTCTAGGCAATCATATCGGCAGGTGACACGAAGTGATTCGAGTTCGTTTGCCCCCCCATTTTCTTTAACGAACGATAACTTTTTGTGAAAATAACAAGTGCCCCGATCCCGGCCGAAACGACTCGAATTACACTTCGAGACTCGCCGACATGATCGCCACGATGCACAGAGCACCCTCGTAAATTTTCGGGACGTTTCATTTTTTCACAACCAGGACCGAAACCCTAGGCCGAACAAAATTGTCGGATGCGAGGTGAAATTTTTTCGCTCGAAATTTTACGAGCTTGTGCAGAACTTCTAGGCAATCATATCGGCAGGTGACACGAAGTGATTCGAGTTCGTTTGCCCCCCCATTTTCTTTAACGAACGATAACTTTTTGTGAAAATAACAAGTGCCCCGATCCCGGCCGAAACGACTCGAATTACACTTCGAGACCCGCCGACATGATCGCCACGATGCACAGAGCACCCTCGTAAATTTTTGGGACGTTTCATTTTTTCACAACCAGGACCAAAACCCTAGGCCGAACAAAATGGTCGGATGCGAAGTGAAATTTTTTCGCTCGAAATTTTACGAGCTTGTGCAGAACTTCTAGGCAATCATATTGCCAGGTGACACGAAGTGATTCGAGTTCGTTTGCCCCCCCATTTTCTTTAACGAACGATAACTTTTTGTGAAAATAACAAGTGCCCCGAACCCGGCCGAAACGACTCGAATTACACTTCGAGACCCGCCGACATGATCGCCACGATGCACAGAGCACCCTTGTAAATTTTCGGGCAAATCGGACGACGTTGTATTTTTTCACAATCAGGACCGAAACCCTAGGCCGAACAAAATGGTCGGATGCGAAGTGAAATTTTTTCGCTCGAAATTTTACGAGCATGTGCGGAACTTCTAGGCAATCATATCGGCAGGTGACACGAAGTGATTCGAGTTCGTTTGCCCCCCCATTTTCTTTAACGAACGATAACTTTTTGTGAAAATAACAAGTGCCCCGAACCCGGCCGAAACGACTCGAATTACACTTCGAGACCCGCCGACATGATCGCCACGATGCACAGAGCACCCTCGTAAATTTTCGGGCAAATCGGACGACGTTGTATTTTTTCACAATCAGGACCGAAACCCTAGGCCGAACAAAATGGTCGGATGCGAAGTGAAATTTTTTCGCTCGAAATTTTACGAGCATGTGCGGAACTTCTAGGCAATCATATCGGCAGGTGACACGAAGTGATTCGAGTTCGTTTGCCCCCCCATTTTCTTTAACGAACGATAACTTTTTGTGAAAATAACAAGTGCCCCGATCCCGGCCGAAACGACTCGAATTACACTTCGAGACCCGCCGACATGATCGCCACGATGCACAGAGCACCCTCGTAAATTTTTGGGACGTTTCATTTTTTCACAACCAGGACCGAAACCCTAGGCCGAACAAAATGGTCGGATGCGAAGTGAAATTTTTTCGCTCGAAATTTTACGAGCTTGTGCAGAACTTCTAGGCAATCATATCGGCAGGTGACACGAAGTGATTCGAGTTCGTTTGCCCCCCCATTTTCTTTAACGAACGATAACTTTTTGTGAAAATAACAAGTGCCCCGAACCCGGCCGAAACGACTCGAATTACACTTCGAGACCCGCCGACATGATCGCCACGATGCACAGAGCACCCTCGTAAATTTTCGGGCAAATCGGACGACGTTGTATTTTTTCACAATCAGGACCGAAACCCTAGGCCGAACAAAATGGTCGGATGCGAAGTGAAATTTTTTCGCTCGAAATTTTACGAGCATGTGCGGAACTTCTAGGCAATCATATCGGCAGGTGACACGAAGTGATTCGAGTTCGTTTGCCCCCCCATTTTCTTTAACGAACGATAACTTTTTGTGAAAATAACAAGTGCCCCGAACCCGGCCGAAACGACTCGAATTACACTTCGAGACCCGCCGACATGATCGCCACGATGCACAGAGCACCCTCGTAAATTTTCGGGACGTTTCATTTTTTCACAACCAGGACCGAAACCCTAGGCCGAACAAAATGGTCGGATGCGAAGTGAAATTTTTTCGCTCGAAATTTTACGAGCTTGTGCAGAACTTCTAGGCAATCATATCGGCAGGTGACACGAAGTGATTCGAGTTCGTTTGCCTCCCCCATTTTCTTTAACGAACGATAACTTTTTGTGAAAATAACAAGTGCCCCGAACCCGGCCGAAACGACTCGAATTACACTTCGAGACCCGCCGACATGATCGCCACGATGCACAGAGCACCCTCGTAAATTTTCGGGCAAATCGGACGACGTTGTATTTTTTCACAATCAGGACCGAAACCCTAGGCCGAACAAAATGGTCGGATGCGAAGTGAAATTTTTTCGCTCGAAATTTTACGAGCTTGTGCGGAACTTCTAGGCAATCATATCGGCAGGTGACACGAAGTGATTCGAGTTCGTTTGCCCACCCATTTTCTTTAACAAACGATAACTTTTTGTGAAAATAACAAGTGCCCCGAACCCGGCCGAAACGACTCGATTTACACTTCGAGACCCGCCGACATGATCGCCACGATACACAGAGCACCCTCGTAAATTTTCGGGCAAATCGGACGACGTTGTATTTTTTCCCAATCAGGACCGAAACCCTAGGCCGAACAAAATGGTCGGATGCGAAGTGAAATTTTTTCGCTCGAAATTTTACGAGCATGTGCGGAACTTCTAGGCAATCATATCGGCAGGTGACACGAAGTGATTCGAGTTCGTTTGCCCCCCCATTTTCTTTAACGAACGATAACTTTTTGTGAAAATAACAAGTGCCCCGATCCCGGCCGAAACGACTCGAATTACACTTCGAGACTCGCCGACATGATCGCCACGATGCACAGAGCACCCTCGTAAATTTTCGGGACGTTTCATTATTTCACAACCAGGACCGAAACCCTAGGCCGAACAAAATGGTCGGATGCGAAGTGAAATTTTTTCGCTCGAAATTTTACGAGCATGTGCGGAACTTCTAGGCAATCATATCGGCAGGTGACACGAAGTGATTCGAGTTCGTTTGCCCCCCCATTTTCTTTAACGAACGATAACTTTTTGTGAAAATAACAAGTGCCCCGAACCCGGCCGAAACGACTCGAATTACACTTCGAGACCCGCCGACATGATCGCCACGATGCACAGAGCACCCTCGTAAATTTTCGGGACGTTTCATTTTTTCACAACCAGGACCGAAACCCTAGGCCGAACAAAATGGTCGGATGCGAAGTGAAATTTTTTCGCTCGAAATTTTACGAGCATGTGCGGAACTTCTAGGCAATCATATCGGCAGGTGACACGAAGTGATTCGAGTTCGTTTGCCCCCCCATTTTCTTTAACGAACGATAACTTTTTGTGAAAATAACAAGTGCCCCGATCCCGGCCGAAACGACTCGAATTACACTTCGAGACTCGCCGACATGATCGCCACGATGCACAGAGCACCCTCGTAAATTTTCGGGACGTTTCATTATTTCACAACCAGGACCGAAACCCTAGGCCGAACAAAATGGTCGGATGCGAAGTGAAATTTTTTCGCTCGAAATTTTACGAGCATGTGCGGAACTTCTAGGCAATCATATCGGCAGGTAACACGAAGTGATTCGAGTTCGTTTGCCCCCCCATTTTCTTTAACGAACGATAACTTTTTGTGAAAATAACAAGTGCCCCGAACCCGGCCGAAACGACTCGAATTACACTTCGAGACCCGCCGACATGATCGCCACGATGCACAGAGCACCCTCGTAAATTTTCGGGACGTTTCATTTTTTCACAACCTGGACCGAAACCCTAGGCCGAACAAAATGGTCGGATGCGAAGTGAAATTTTTTCGCTCGTAATTTTACGAGCTTGTGCAGAACTTCTAGGCAATCATATCGGCAGGTGACACGAAGTGATTCGAGTTCGTTTGCCCCCCCATTTTCTTTAACGAACGATAACTTTTTGTGAAAATAACAAGTGCCCCGATCCCGGCCGAAACGACTCGAATTACACTTCGAGACTCGCCGACATGATCGCCACGATGCACAGAGCACCCTCGTAAATTTTCGGGACGTTTCATTTTTTCACAACCAGGACCGAAACCCTAGGCCGAACAAAATGGTCGGATGCGAGGTGAAATTTTTTCGCTCGAAATTTTACGAGCTTGTGCAGAACTTCTAGGCAATCATATCGGCAGGTGACACGAAGTGATTCGAGTTCGTTTGCCCCCCCATTTTCTTTAACGAACGATAACTTTTTGTGAAAATAACAAGTGCCCCGATCCCGGCCGAAACGACTCGAATTACACTTCGAGACCCGCCGACATGATCGCCACGATGCACAGAGCACCCTCGTAAATTTTTGGGACGTTTCATTTTTTCACAACCAGGACCGAAACCCTAGGCCGAACAAAATGGTCGGATGCGAAGTGAAATTTTTTCGCTCGAAATTTTACGAGCTTGTGCAGAACTTCTAGGCAATCATATTGCCAGGTGACACGAAGTGATTCGAGTTCGTTTGCCCCCCCCATTTTCTTTAACGAACGATAACTTTTTGTGAAAATAACAAGTGCCCCGAACCCGGCCGAAACGACTCGAATTACACTTCGAGACCCGCCGACATGATCGCCACGATGCACAGAGCACCCTTGTAAATTTTCGGGCAAATCGGACGACGTTGTATTTTTTCACAATCAGGACCGAAACCCTAGGCCGAACAAAATGGTCGGATGCGAAGTGAAATTTTTTCGCTCGAAATTTTACGAGCATGTGCGGAACTTCTAGGCAATCATATCGGCAGGTGACACGAAGTGATTCGAGTTCGTTTGCCCCCCCATTTTCTTTAACGAACGATAACTTTTTGTGAAAATAACAAGTGCCCCGAACCCGGCCGAAACGACTCGAATTACACTTCGAGACCCGCCGACATGATCGCCACGATGCACAGAGCACCCTCGTAAATTTTCGGGCAAATCGGACGACGTTGTATTTTTTCACAATCAGGACCGAAACCCTAGGCCGAACAAAATGGTCGGATGCGAAGTGAAATTTTTTCGCTCGAAATTTTACGAGCTTGTGCGGAACTTCTAGGCAATCATATCGGCAGGTGACACGAAGTGATTCGAGTTCGTTTGCCCACCCATTTTCTTTAACAAACGATAACTTTTTGTGAAAATAACAAGTGCCCCGAACCCGGCCGAAACGACTCGATTTACACTTCGAGACCCGCCGACATGATCGCCACGATGCACAGAGCACCCTCGTAAATTTTCGGGCAAATCGGACGACGTTGTATTTTTTCCCAATCAGGACCGAAACCCTAGGCCGAACAAAATGGTCGGATGCGAAGTGAAATTTTTTCGCTCGAAATTTTACGAGCTTGTGCAGAACTTCTAGGCAATCATATCGGCAGGTGACACGAAGTGATTCGAGTTCGTTTGCCTCCCCCATTTTCTTTAACGAACGATAACTTTTTGTGAAAATAACAAGTGCCCCGAACCCGGCCGAAACGACTCGAATTACACTTCGAGACCCGCCGACATGATCGCCACGATGCACAGAGCACCCTCGTAAATTTTCGGGCAAATCGGACGACGTTGTATTTTTTCACAATCAGGACCGAAACCCTAGGCCGAACAAAATGGTCGGATGCGAAGTGAAATTTTTTCGCTCGAAATTTTACGAGCTTGTGCGGAACTTCTAGGCAATCATATCGGCAGGTGACACGAAGTGATTCGAGTTCGTTTGCCCCCCCATTTTCTTTAACGAACGATAACTTTTTGTGAAAATAACAAGTGCCCCGAACCCGGCCGAAACGACTCGAATTACATTTCGAGACCCGCCGACATGATCGCCACGATGCACAGAGCACCCTCGTAAATTTTCGGGACGTTTCATTTTTTCACAACCTGGACCGAAACCCTAGGCCGAACAAAATGGTCGGATGCGAAGTGAAATTTTTTCGCTCGAAATTTTACGAGCTTGTGCAGAACTTCTAGGCAATCATATCGGCAGGTGACACGAAGTGATTCGAGTTCGTTTGCCCCCCCATTTTCTTTAACGAACGATAACTTTTTGTGAAAATAACAAGTGCCCCGAACCCGGCCGAAACGACTCGATTTACACTTCGAGACCCGCCGACATGATCGCCACGATGCACAGAGCACCCTCGTAAATTTTCGGGCAAATCGGACGACGTTGTATTTTTTCCCAATCAGGACCGAAACCCTAGGCCGAACAAAATGGTCGGATGCGAAGTGAAATTTTTTCGCTCGAAATTTTACGAGCATGTGCGGAACTTCTAGGCAATCATATCGGCAGGTGACACGAAGTGATTCGAGTTCGTTTGCCCCCCCATTTTCTTTAACGAACGATAACTTTTTGTGAAAATAACAAGTGCCCCGAACCCGGCCGAAACGACTCGAATTACACTTCGAGACCCGCCGACATGATCGCCACGATGCACAGAGCACCCTTGTAAATTTTCGGGCAAATCGGACGACGTTGTATTTTTTCACAATCAGGACCGAAACCCTAGGCCGAACAAAATGGTCGGATGCGAAGTGAAATTTTTTCGCTCGAAATTTTACGAGCATGTGCGGAACTTCTAGGCAATCATATCGGCAGGTGACACGAAGTGATTCGAGTTCGTTTGCCCCCCCATTTTCTTTAACGAACGATAACTTTTTGTGAAAATAACAAGTGCCCCGAACCCGGCCGAAACGACTCGAATTACACTTCGAGACCCGCCGACATGATCGCCACGATGCACAGAGCACCCTCGTAAATTTTCGGGCAAATCGGACGACGTTGTATTTTTTCACAATCAGGACCGAAACCCTAGGCCGAACAAAATGGTCGGATGCGAAGTGAAATTTTTTCGCTCGAAATTTTACGAGCATGTGCGGAACTTCTAGGCAATCATATCGGCAGGTGACACGAAGTGATTCGAGTTCGTTTGCCCCCCCATTTTCTTTAACGAACGATAACTTTTTGTGAAAATAACAAGTGCCCCGATCCCGGCCGAAACGACTCGAATTACACTTCGAGACCCGCCGACATGATCGCCACGATGCACAGAGCACCCTCGTAAATTTTTGGGACGTTTCATTTTTTCACAACCAGGACCGAAACCCTAGGCCGAACAAAATGGTCGGATGCGAAGTGAAATTTTTTCGCTCGAAATTTTACGAGCTTGTGCAGAACTTCTAGGCAATCATATTGCCAGGTGACACGAAGTGATTCGAGTTCGTTTGCCCCCCCCATTTTCTTTAACGAACGATAACTTTTTGTGAAAATAACAAGTGCCCCGAACCCGGCCGAAACGACTCGAATTACACTTCGAGACCCGCCGACATGATCGCCACGATGCACAGAGCACCCTTGTAAATTTTCGGGCAAATCGGACGACGTTGTATTTTTTCACAATCAGGACCGAAACCCTAGGCCGAACAAAATGGTCGGATGCGAAGTGAAATTTTTTCGCTCGAAATTTTACGAGCATGTGCGGAACTTCTAGGCAATCATATCGGCAGGTGACACGAAGTGATTCGAGTTCGTTTGCCCCCCCATTTTCTTTAACGAACGATAACTTTTTGTGAAAATAACAAGTGCCCCGAACCCGGCCGAAACGACTCGAATTACACTTCGAGACCCGCCGACATGATCGCCACGATGCACAGAGCACCCTCGTAAATTTTCGGGCAAATCGGACGACGTTGTATTTTTTCACAATCAGGACCGAAACCCTAGGCCGAACAAAATGGTCGGATGCGAAGTGAAATTTTTTCGCTCGAAATTTTACGAGCTTGTGCGGAACTTCTAGGCAATCATATCGGCAGGTGACACGAAGTGATTCGAGTTCGTTTGCCCACCCATTTTCTTTAACGAACGATAACTTTTTGTGAAAATAACAAGTGCCCCGAACCCGGCCGAAACGACTCGATTTACACTTCGAGACCCGCCGACATGATCGCCACGATGCACAGAGCACCCTCGTAAATTTTCGGGCAAATCGGACGACGTTGTATTTTTTCCCAATCAGGACCGAAACCCTAGGCCGAACAAAATGGTCGGATGCGAAGTGAAATTTTTTCGCTCGAAATTTTACGAGCTTGTGCAGAACTTCTAGGCAATCATATCGGCAGGTGACACGAAGTGATTCGAGTTCGTTTGCCTCCCCCATTTTCTTTAACGAACGATAACTTTTTGTGAAAATAACAAGTGCCCCGAACCCGGCCGAAACGACTCGAATTACACTTCGAGACCCGCCGACATGATCGCCACGATGCACAGAGCACCCTCGTAAATTTTCGGGCAAATCGGACGACGTTGTATTTTTTCACAATCAGGACCGAAACCCTAGGCCGAACAAAATGGTCGGATGCGAAGTGAAATTTTTTCGCTCGAAATTTTACGAGCTTGTGCGGAACTTCTAGGCAATCATATCGGCAGGTGACACGAAGTGATTCGAGTTCGTTTGCCCCCCCATTTTCTTTAACGAACGATAACTTTTTGTGAAAGTAACAAGTGCCCCGAACCCGGCCGAAACGACTCGAATTACATTTCGAGACCCGCCGACATGATCGCCACGATGCACAGAGCACCCTCGTAAATTTTCGGGACGTTTCATTTTTTCACAACCTGGACCGAAACCCTAGGCCGAACAAAATGGTCGGATGCGAAGTGAAATTTTTTCGCTCGAAATTTTACGAGCTTGTGCAGAACTTCTAGGCAATCATATCGGCAGGTGACACGAAGTGATTCGAGTTCGTTTGCCCCCCCATTTTCTTTAACGAACGATAACTTTTTGTGAAAATAACAAGTGCCCCGAACCCGGCCGAAACGACTCGATTTACACTTCGAGACCCGCCGACATGATCGCCACGATGCACAGAGCACCCTCGTAAATTTTCGGGCAAATCGGACGACGTTGTATTTTTTCCCAATCAGGACCGAAACCCTAGGCCGAACAAAATGGTCGGATGCGAAGTGAAATTTTTTCGCTCGAAATTTTACGAGCATGTGCGGAACTTCTAGGCAATCATATCGGCAGGTGACACGAAGTGATTCGAGTTCGTTTGCCCCCCCATTTTCTTTAACGAACGATAACTTTTTGTGAAAATAACAAGTGCCCCGAACCCGGCCGAAACGACTCGAATTACACTTCGAGACCCGCCGACATGATCGCCACGATGCACAGAGCACCCTCGTAAATTTTCGGGACGTTTCATTTTTTCACAACCAGGACCGAAACCCTAGGCCGAACAAAATGGTCGGATGCGAAGTGAAATTTTTTCGCTCGAAATTTTACGAGCTTGTGCAGAACTTCTAGGCAATCATATCGGCAGGTGACACGAAGTGATTCGAGTTCGTTTGCCTCCCCCATTTTCTTTAACGAACGATAACTTTTTGTGAAAATAACAAGTGCCCCGAACCCGGCCGAAACGACTCGAATTACACTTCGAGACCCGCCGACATGATCGCCACGATGCACAGAGCACCCTCGTAAATTTTCGGGCAAAT
Organism: Corylus avellana; assembly: GCF_965113065.1. Lineage (NCBI taxonomy): Eukaryota > Viridiplantae > Streptophyta > Magnoliopsida > Fagales > Betulaceae > Corylus > Corylus avellana. The sequence goes on along the minus strand of NC_142491.1, from coordinate 28,256,716 downwards.
CGGACGACGTTGTATTTTTTCACAATCAGGACCGAAACCCTAGGCCGAACAAAATGGTCGGATGCGAAGTGAAATTTTTTCGCTCGAAATTTTACGAGCTTGTGCGGAACTTCTAGGCAATCATATCGGCAGGTGACACGAAGTGATTCGAGTTCGTTTGCCCACCCATTTTCTTTAACAAACGATAACTTTTTGTGAAAATAACAAGTGCCCCGAACCCGGCCGAAACGACTCGATTTACACTTCGAGACCCGCCGACATGATCGCCACGATACACAGAGCACCCTCGTAAATTTTCGGGCAAATCGGACGACGTTGTATTTTTTCCCAATCAGGACCGAAACCCTAGGCCGAACAAAATGGTCGGATGCGAAGTGAAATTTTTTCGCTCGAAATTTTACGAGCATGTGCGGAACTTCTAGGCAATCATATCGGCAGGTGACACGAAGTGATTCGAGTTCGTTTGCCCCCCCATTTTCTTTAACGAACGATAACTTTTTGTGAAAATAACAAGTGCCCCGATCCCGGCCGAAACGACTCGAATTACACTTCGAGACTCGCCGACATGATCGCCACGATGCACAGAGCACCCTCGTAAATTTTCGGGACGTTTCATTATTTCACAACCAGGACCGAAACCCTAGGCCGAACAAAATGGTCGGATGCGAAGTGAAATTTTTTCGCTCGAAATTTTACGAGCTTGTGCAGAACTTCTAGGCAATCATATCGGCAGGTGACACGAAGTGATTCGAGTTCGTTTGCCCCCCCATTTTCTTTAACGAACGATAACTTTTTGTGAAAATAACAAGTGCCCCGAACCCGGCCGAAACGACTCGAATTACACTTCGAGACCCGCCGACATGATCGCCACGATGCACAGAGCACCCTCGTAAATTTTCGGGACGTTTCATTTTTTCACAACCTGGACCGAAACCCTAGGCCGAACAAAATGGTCGGATGCGAAGTGAAATTTTTTCGCTCGAAATTTTACGAGCTTGTGCAGAACTTCTAGGCAATCATATCGGCAGGTGACACGAAGTGATTCGAGTTCGTTTGCCCCCCCATTTTCTTTAACGAACGATAACTTTTTGTGAAAATAACAAGTGCCCCGAACCCGGCCGAAACGACTCGATTTACACTTCGAGACCCGCCGACATGATCGCCACGATGCACAGAGCACCCTCGTAAATTTTCGGGCAAATCGGACGACGTTGTATTTTTTCCCAATCAGGACCGAAACCCTAGGCCGAACAAAATGGTCGGATGCGAAGTGAAATTTTTTCGCTCGAAATTTTACGAGCATGTGCGGAACTTCTAGGCAATCATATCGGCAGGTGACACGAAGTGATTCGAGTTCGTTTGCCCCCCCATTTTCTTTAACGAACGATAACTTTTTGTGAAAATAACAAGTGCCCCGAACCCGGCCGAAACGACTCGAATTACACTTCGAGACCCGCCGACATGATCGCCACGATGCACAGAGCACCCTCGTAAATTTTCGGGACGTTTCATTTTTTCACAACCAGGACCGAAACCCTAGGCCGAACAAAATGGTCGGATGCGAAGTGAAATTTTTTCGCTCGAAATTTTACGAGCTTGTGCAGAACTTCTAGGCAATCATATCGGCAGGTGACACGAAGTGATTCGAGTTCGTTTGCCTCCCCCATTTTCTTTAACGAACGATAACTTTTTGTGAAAATAACAAGTGCCCCGAACCCGGCCGAAACGACTCGAATTACACTTCGAGACCCGCCGACATGATCGCCACGATGCACAGAGCACCCTCGTAAATTTTCGGGCAAATCGGACGACGTTGTATTTTTTCACAATCAGGACCGAAACCCTAGGCCGAACAAAATGGTCGGATGCGAAGTGAAATTTTTTCGCTCGAAATTTTACGAGCTTGTGCGGAACTTCTAGGCAATCATATCGGCAGGTGACACGAAGTGATTCGAGTTCGTTTGCCCACCCATTTTCTTTAACAAACGATAACTTTTTGTGAAAATAACAAGTGCCCCGAACCCGGCCGAAACGACTCGATTTACACTTCGAGACCCGCCGACATGATCGCCACGATACACAGAGCACCCTCGTAAATTTTCGGGCAAATCGGACGACGTTGTATTTTTTCCCAATCAGGACCGAAACCCTAGGCCGAACAAAATGGTCGGATGCGAAGTGAAATTTTTTCGCTCGAAATTTTACGAGCATGTGCGGAACTTCTAGGCAATCATATCGGCAGGTGACACGAAGTGATTCGAGTTCGTTTGCCCCCCCATTTTCTTTAACGAACGATAACTTTTTGTGAAAATAACAAGTGCCCCGATCCCGGCCGAAACGACTCGAATTACACTTCGAGACTCGCCGACATGATCGCCACGATGCACAGAGCACCCTCGTAAATTTTCGGGACGTTTCATTATTTCACAACCAGGACCGAAACCCTAGGCCGAACAAAATGGTCGGATGCGAAGTGAAATTTTTTCGCTCGAAATTTTACGAGCTTGTGCAGAACTTCTAGGCAATCATATCGGCAGGTGACACGAAGTGATTCGAGTTCGTTTGCCCCCCCATTTTCTTTAACGAACGATAACTTTTTGTGAAAATAACAAGTGCCCCGAACCCGGCCGAAACGACTCGAATTACACTTCGAGACCCGCCGACATGATCGCCACGATGCACAGAGCACCCTCGTAAATTTTCGGGACGTTTCATTTTTTCACAACCTGGACCGAAACCCTAGGCCGAACAAAATGGTCGGATGCGAAGTGAAATTTTTTCGCTCGAAATTTTACGAGCTTGTGCAGAACTTCTAGGCAATCATATCGGCAGGTGACACGAAGTGATTCGAGTTCGTTTGCCCCCCCATTTTCTTTAACGAACGATAACTTTTTGTGAAAATAACAAGTGCCCCGAACCCGGCCGAAACGACTCGATTTACACTTCGAGACCCGCCGACATGATCGCCACGATGCACAGAGCACCCTCGTAAATTTTCGGGCAAATCGGACGACGTTGTATTTTTTCCCAATCAGGACCGAAACCCTAGGCCGAACAAAATGGTCGGATGCGAAGTGAAATTTTTTCGCTCGAAATTTTACGAGCATGTGCGGAACTTCTAGGCAATCATATCGGCAGGTGACACGAAGTGATTCGAGTTCGTTTGCCCCCCCATTTTCTTTAACGAACGATAACTTTTTGTGAAAATAACAAGTGCCCCGAACCCGGCCGAAACGACTCGAATTACACTTCGAGACCCGCCGACATGATCGCCACGATGCACAGAGCACCCTCGTAAATTTTCGGGACGTTTCATTTTTTCACAACCAGGACCGAAACCCTAGGCCGAACAAAATGGTCGGATGCGAAGTGAAATTTTTTCGCTCGAAATTTTTCGAGCTTGTGCAGAACTTCTAGGCAATCATATCGGCAGGTGACACGAAGTGATTCGAGTTCGTTTGCCCCCCCATTTTCTTTAACGAACGATAACTTTTTGTGAAAATAACAAGTGCCCCGAACCCGGCCGAAACGACTCGATTTACACTTCGAGACCCGCCGACATGATCGCCACGATGCACAGAGCACCCTCGTAAATTTTCGGGCAAATCGGACGACGTTGTATTTTTTCCCAATCAGGACCGAAACCCTAGGCCGAACAAAATGGTCGGATGCGAAGTGAAATTTTTTCGCTCGAAATTTTACGAGCATGTGCGGAACTTCTAGGCAATCATATCGGCAGGTGACACGAAGTGATTCGAGTTCGTTTGCCCCCCCATTTTCTTTAACGAACGATAACTTTTTGTGAAAATAACAAGTGCCCCGAACCCGGCCGAAACGACTCGAATTACACTTCGAGACCCGCCGACATGATCGCCACGATGCACAGAGCACCCTCGTAAATTTTCGGGACGTTTCATTTTTTCACAACCAGGACCGAAACCCTAGGCCGAACAAAATGGTCGGATGCGAAGTGAAATTTTTTCGCTCGAAATTTTACGAGCTTGTGCAGAACTTCTAGGCAATCATATCGGCAGGTGACACGAAGTGATTCGAGTTCGTTTGCCTCCCCCATTTTCTTTAACGAACGATAACTTTTTGTGAAAATAACAAGTGCCCCGAACCCGGCCGAAACGACTCGAATTACACTTCGAGACCCGCCGACATGATCGCCACGATGCACAGAGCACCCTCGTAAATTTTCGGGCAAATCGGACGACGTTGTATTTTTTCACAATCAGGACCGAAACCCTAGGCCGAACAAAATGGTCGGATGCGAAGTGAAATTTTTTCGCTCGAAATTTTACGAGCTTGTGCGGAACTTCTAGGCAATCATATCGGCAGGTGACACGAAGTGATTCGAGTTCGTTTGCCCCCCCATTTTCTTTAACGAACGATAACTTTTTGTGAAAATAACAAGTGTCCCGAACCCGGCCGAAACGACTCGATTTACACTTCGAGACCCGCCGACATGATCGCCACGATGCACAGAGCACCCTCGTAAATTTTCGGGCAAATCGGACGACGTTGTATTTTTTCCCAATCAGGACCGAAACCCTAGGCCGAACAAAATGGTCGGATGCGAAGTGAAATTTTTTCGCTCGAAATTTTACGAGCATGTGCGGAACTTCTAGGCAATCATATCGGCAGGTGACACGAAGTGATTCGAGTTCGTTTGCCCCCCCATTTTCTTTAACGAACGATAACTTTTTGTGAAAATAACAAGTGCCCCGATCCCGGCCGAAACGACTCGAATTACACTTCGAGACTCGCCGACATGATCGCCACGATGCACAGAGCACCCTCGTAAATTTTCGGGACGTTTCATTATTTCACAACCAGGACCGAAACCCTAGGCCGAACAAAATGGTCGGATGCGAAGTGAAATTTTTTCGCTCGAAATTTTACGAGCATGTGCGGAACTTCTAGGCAATCATATCGGCAGGTGACACGAAGTGATTCGAGTTCGTTTGCCCCCCCATTTTCTTTAACGAACGATAACTTTTTGTGAAAATAACAAGTGCCCCGAACCCGGCCGAAACGACTCGAATTACACTTCGAGACCCGCCGACATGATCGCCACGATGCACAGAGCACCCTCGTAAATTTTCGGGACGTTTCATTTTTTCACAACCAGGACCGAAACCCTAGGCCGAACAAAATGGTCGGATGCGAAGTGAAATTTTTTCGCTCGAAATTTTACGAGCTTGTGCAGAACTTCTAGGCAATCATATCGGCAGGTGACACGAAGTGATTCGAGTTCGTTTGCCTCCCCCATTTTCTTTAACGAACGATAACTTTTTGTGAAAATAACAAGTGCCCCGAACCCGGCCGAAACGACTCGAATTACACTTCGAGACCCGCCGACATGATCGCCACGATGCACAGAGCACCCTCGTAAATTTTCGGGCAAATCGGACGACGTTGTATTTTTTCACAATCAGGACCGAAACCCTAGGCCGAACAAAATGGTCGGATGCGAAGTGAAATTTTTTCGCTCGAAATTTTACGAGCTTGTGCGGAACTTCTAGGCAATCATATCGGCAGGTGACACGAAGTGATTCGAGTTCGTTTGCCCCCCCATTTTCTTTAACGAACGATAACTTTTTGTGAAAATAACAAGTGCCCCGAACCCGGCCGAAACGACTCGATTTACACTTCGAGACCCGCCGACATGATCGCCACGATGCACAGAGCACCCTCGTAAATTTTCGGGCAAATCGGACGACGTTGTATTTTTTCCCAATCAGGACCGAAACCCTAGGCCGAACAAAATGGTCGGATGCGAAGTGAAATTTTTTCGCTCGAAATTTTACGAGCATGTGCGGAACTTCTAGGCAATCATATCGGCAGGTGACACGAAGTGATTCGACTTCGTTTGCCCCCTCATTTTCTTTAACGAACGATAACTTTGTGTGAAAATAACAAGTGCCCCGATCCCGGCCGAAACGACTCGAATTACACTTCGAGACTCGCCGACATGATCGCCACGATGCACAGAGCACCCTCGTAAATTTTCGGGACGTTTCATTATTTCACAACCAGGACCGAAACCCTAGGCCGAACAAAATGGTCGGATGCGAAGTGAAATTTTTTCGCTCGAAATTTTACGAGCATGTGCGGAACTTCTAGGCAATCATATCGGCAGGTGACACGAAGTGATTCGAGTTCGTTTGCCCCCCCATTTTCTTTAACGAACGATAACTTTTTGTGAAAATAACAAGTGCCTCGAACCCGGCCGAAACGACTCGAATTACACTTCGAGACCCGCCGACATGATCGCCACGATGCACAGAGCACCCTCGTAAATTTTCGGGACGTTTCATTTTTTCACAACCAGGACCGAAACCCTAGGCCGAACAAAATGGTCGGATGCGAAGTGAAATTTTTTCGCTCGAAATTTCACGAGCTTGTGCAGAACTTCTACGCAATCATATCGGCAGGTGACACGAAGTGATTCGAGTTCGTTTGCCCCCCCATTTTCTTTAACGAACGATAACTTTTTGTGAAAATAACAAGTGCCCCGATCCCGGCCGAAACGACTCGAATTACACTTCGAGACTCGCCGACATGATCGCCACGATGCACAGAGCAGCCTCGTAAATTTTCGGGACGTTTCATTTTTTCACAACCAGGACCGAAACCCTAGGCCGAACAAAATGGTCGGATGCGAGGTGAAATTTTTTCGCTCGAAATTTTACGAGCTTGTGCAGAACTTCTAGGCAATCATATCGGCAGGTGACACGAAGTGATTCGAGTTCGTTTGCCTCCCCCATTTTCTTTAACGAACGATAACTTTTTGTGAAAATAACAAGTGCCCCGAACCCGGCCGAAACGACTCGAATTACACTTCGAGACCCGCCGACATGATCGCCACGATGCACAGAGCACCCTCGTAAATTTTCGGGCAAATCGGACGACGTTGTATTTTTTCACAATCAGGACCGAAACCCTAGGCCGAACAAAATGGTCGGATGCGAAGTGAAATTTTTTCGCTCGAAATTTTACGAGCTTGTGCGGAACTTCTAGGCAATCATATCGGCAGGTGACACGAAGTGATTCGAGTTCGTTTGCCCCCCCATTTTCTTTAACGAACGATAACTTTTTGTGAAAATAACAAGTGCCCCGAACCCGGCCGAAACGACTCGAATTACACTTCGAGACCCGCCGACATGATCGCCACGATGCACAGAGCACCCTCGTAAATTTTCGGGACGTTTCATTTTTTCACAACCTGGACCGAAACCCTAGGCCGAACAAAATGGTCGGATGCGAAGTGAAATTTTTTCGCTCGAAATTTTACGAGCTTGTGCAGAACTTCTAGGCAATCATATCGGCAGGTGACACGAAGTGATTCGAGTTCGTTTGCCCCCCCATTTTCTTTAACGAACGATAACTTTTTGTGAAAATAACAAGTGCCCCGAACCCGGCCGAAACGACTCGATTTACACTTCGAGACCCGCCGACATGATCGCCACGATGCACAGAGCACCCTCGTAAATTTTCGGGCAAATCGGACGACGTTGTATTTTTTCACAATCAGGACCGAAACCCTAGGCCGAACAAAATGGTCGGATGCGAAGTGAAATTTTTTCGCTCGAAATTTTACGAGCTTGTGCGGAACTTCTAGGCAATCATATCGGCAGGTGACACGAAGTGATTCGAGTTCGTTTGCCCACCCATTTTCTTTAACAAACGATAACTTTTTGTGAAAATAACAAGTGCCCCGAATCCGGCCGAAACGACTCGATTTACACTTCGAGACCCGCCGACATGATCGCCACGATACACAGAGCACCCTCGTAAATTTTCGGGCAAATCGGACGACGTTGTATTTTTTCCCAATCAGGACCGAAACCCTAGGCCGAACAAAATGGTCGGATGCGAAGTGAAATTTTTTCGCTCGAAATTTTACGAGCATGTGCGGAACTTCTAGGCAATCATATCGGCAGGTGACACGAAGTGATTCGAGTTCGTTTGCCCCCCCATTTTCTTTAACGAACGATAACTTTTTGTGAAAATAACAAGTGCCCCGATCCCGGCCGAAACGACTCGAATTACACTTCGAGACTCGCCGACATGATCGCCACGATGCACAGAGCACCCTCGTAAATTTTCGGGACGTTTCATTTTTTCACAACCAGGACCGAAACCCTAGGCCGAACAAAATGGTCGGATGCGAGGTGAAATTTTTTCGCTCGAAATTTTACGAGCTTGTGCAGAACTTCTAGGCAATCATATCGGCAGGTGACACGAAGTGATTCGAGTTCGTTTGCCTCCCCCATTTTCTTTAACGAACGATAACTTTTTGTGAAAATAACAAGTGCCCCGAACCCGGCCGAAACGACTCGAATTACACTTCGAGACCCGCCGACATGATCGCCACGATGCACAGAGCACCCTCGTAAATTTTCGGGCAAATCGGACGACGTTGTATTTTTTCACAATCAGGACCGAAACCCTAGGCCGAACAAAATGGTCGGATGCGAAGTGAAATTTTTTCGCTCGAAATTTTACGAGCTTGTGCGGAACTTCTAGGCAATCATATCGGCAGGTGACACGAAGTGATTCGAGTTCGTTTGCCCCCCCATTTTCTTTAACGAACGATAACTTTTTGTGAAAATAACAAGTGCCCCGAACCCGGCCGAAACGACTCGAATTACACTTCGAGACCCGCCGACTTGATCGCCACGATGCACAGAGCACCCTCGTAAATTTTCGGGACGTTTCATTTTTTCACAACCTGGACCGAAACCCTAGGCCGAACAAAATGGTCGGATGCGAAGTGAAATTTTTTCGCTCGAAATTTTACGAGCTTGTGCAGAACTTCTAGGCAATCATATCGGCAGGTGACACGAAGTGATTCGAGTTCGTTTGCCCCCCCATTTTCTTTAACGAACGATAACTTTTTGTGAAAATAACAAGTGCCCCGAACCCGGCCGAAACGACTCGATTTACACTTCGAGACCCGCCGACATGATCGCCACGATGCACAGAGCACCCTCGTAAATTTTCGGGCAAATCGGACGACGTTGTATTTTTTCCCAATCAGGACCGAAACCCTAGGCCGAACAAAATGGTCGGATGCGAAGTGAAATTTTTTCGCTCGAAATTTTACGAGCATGTGCGGAACTTCTAGGCAATCATATCGGCAGGTGACACGAAGTGATTCGAGTTCGTTTGCCCCCCCATTTTCTTTAACGAACGATAACTTTTTGTGAAAATAACAAGTGCCCCGAACCCGGCCGAAACGACTCGAATTACACTTCGAGACCCGCCGACATGATCGCCACGATGCACAGAGCACCCTCGTAAATTTTCGGGACGTTTCATTTTTTCACAACCAGGACCGAAACCCTAGGCCGAACAAAATGGTCGGATGCGAAGTGAAATTTTTTCGCTCGAAATTTTACGAGCTTGTGCAGAACTTCTAGGCAATCATATCGGCAGGTGACACGAAGTGATTCGAGTTCGTTTGCCTCCCCCATTTTCTTTAACGAACGATAACTTTTTGTGAAAATAACAAGTGCCCCGAACCCGGCCGAAACGACTCGAATTACACTTCGAGACCCGCCGACATGATCGCCACGATGCACAGAGCACCCTCGTAAATTTTCGGGCAAATCGGACGACGTTGTATTTTTTCACAATCAGGACCGAAACCCTAGGCCGAACAAAATGGTCGGATGCGAAGTGAAATTTTTTCGCTCGAAATTTTACGAGCTTGTGCGGAACTTCTAGGCAATCATATCGGCAGGTGACACGAAGTGATTCGAGTTCGTTTGCCCACCCATTTTCTTTAACAAACGATAACTTTTTGTGAAAATAACAAGTGCCCCGAACCCGGCCGAAACGACTCGATTTACACTTCGAGACCCGCCGACATGATCGCCACGATACACAGAGCACCCTCGTAAATTTTCGGGCAAATCGGACGACGTTGTATTTTTTCCCAATCAGGACCGAAACCCTAGGCCGAACAAAATGGTCGGATGCGAAGTGAAATTTTTTCGCTCGAAATTTTACGAGCATGTGCGGAACTTCTAGGCAATCATATCGGCAGGTGACACGAAGTGATTCGAGTTCGTTTGCCCCCCCATTTTCTTTAACGAACGATAACTTTTTGTGAAAATAACAAGTGCCCCGAACCCGGCCGAAACGACTCGAATTACACTTCGAGACCCGCCGACATGATCGCCACGATGCACAGAGCACCCTCGTAAATTTTCGGGACGTTTCATTTTTTCACAACCTGGACCGAAACCCTAGGCCGAACAAAATGGTCGGATGCGAAGTGAAATTTTTTCGCTCGAAATTTTACGAGCTTGTGCAGAACTTCTAGGCAATCATATCGGCAGGTGACACGAAGTGATTCGAGTTCGTTTGCCCCCCCATTTTCTTTAACGAACGATAACTTTTTGTGAAAATAACAAGTGCCCCGAACCCGGCCGAAACGACTCGATTTACACTTCGAGACCCGCCGACATGATCGCCACGATGCACAGAGCACCCTCGTAAATTTTCGGGCAAATCGGACGACGTTGTATTTTTTTCCAATCAGGACCGAAACCCTAGGCCGAACAAAATGGTCGGATGCGAAGTGAAATTTTTTCGCTCGAAATTTTACGAGCATGTGCGGAACTTCTAGGCAATCATATCGGCAGGTGACACGAAGTGATTCGAGTTCGTTTGCCCCCCCATTTTCTTTAACGAACGATAACTTTTTGTGAAAATAACAAGTGCCCCGAACCCGGCCGAAACGACTCGAATTACACTTCGAGACCCGCCGACATGATCGCCACGATGCACAGAGCACCCTCGTAAATTTTCGGGACGTTTCATTTTTTCACAACCAGGACCGAAACCCTAGGCCGAACAAAATGGTCGGATGCGAAGTGAAATTTTTTCGCTCGAAATTTTTCGAGCTTGTGCAGAACTTCTAGGCAATCATATCGGCAGGTGACACGAAGTGATTCGAGTTCGTTTGCCCTCCCATTTTCTTTAACGAACGATAACTTTTTGTGAAAATAACAAGTGCCCCGAACCCGGCCGAAACGACTCGATTTACACTTCGAGACCCGCCGACATGATCGCCACGATGCACAGAGCACCCTCGTAAATTTTCGGGCAAATCGGACGACGTTGTATTTTTTCCCAATCAGGACCGAAACCCTAGGCCGAACAAAATGGTCGGATGAGAAGTGAAATTTTTTCGCTCGAAATTTTACGAGCATGTGCGGAACTTCTAGGCAATCATATCGGCAGGTGACACGAAGTGATTCGAGTTCGTTTGCCCCCCCATTTTCTTTAACGAACGATAACTTTTTGTGAAAATAACAAGTGCCCCGAACCCGGCCGAAACGACTCGAATTACACTTCGAGACCCGCCGACATGATCGCCACGATGCACAGAGCACCCTCGTAAATTTTCGGGACGTTTCATTTTTTCACAACCAGGACCGAAACCCTAGGCCGAACAAAATGGTCGGATGCGAAGTGAAATTTTTTCGCTCGAAATTTTACGAGCTTGTGCAGAACTTCTAGGCAATCATATCGGCAGGTGACACGAAGTGATTCGAGTTCGTTTGCCTCCCCCATTTTCTTTAACGAACGATAACTTTTTGTGAAAATAACAAGTGCCCCGAACCCGGCCGAAACGACTCGAATTACACATCGAGACCCGCCGACATGATCGCCACGATGCACAGAGCACCCTCGTAAATTTTCGGGCAAATCGGACGACGTTGTATTTTTTCACAATCAGGACCGAAACCCTAGGCCGAACAAAATGGTCGGATGCGAAGTGAAATTTTTTCGCTCGAAATTTTACGAGCATGTGCGGAACTTCTAGGCAATCATATCGGCAGGTGACACGAAGTGATTCGAGTTCGTTTGCCCCCCCATTTTCTTTAACGAACGATAACTTTTTGTGAAAATAACAAGTGCCCCGAACCCGGCCGAAACGACTCGAATTACACTTCGAGACCCGCCGACATGATCGCCACGATACACAGAGCACCCTCGTAAATTTTCGGGCAAATCGGACGACGTTGTATTTTTTCCCAATCAGGACCGAAACCCTAGGCCGAACAAAATGGTCGGATGCGAAGTGAAATTTTTTCGCTCGAAATTTTACGAGCATGTGCGGAACTTCTAGGCAATCATATCGGCAGGTGACACGAAGTGATTCGAGTTCGTTTGCCCCCCCATTTTCTTTAACGAACGATAACTTTTTGTGAAAATAACAAGTGCCCCGAACCCGGCCGAAACGACTCGAATTACACTTCGAGACCCGCCGACATGATCGCCACGATGCACAGAGCACCCTCGTAAATTTTCGGGACGTTTCATTTTTTCACAACCTGGACCGAAACCCTAGGCCGAACAAAATGGTCGGATGCGAAGTGAAATTTTTTCGCTCGAAATTTTACGAGCTTGTGCAGAACTTCTAGGCAATCATATCGGCAGGTGACACGAAGTGATTCGAGTTCGTTTGCCCCCCCATTTTCTTTAACGAACGATAACTTTTTGTGAAAATAACAAGTGCCCCGAACCCGGCCGAAACGACTCGATTTACACTTCGAGACCCGCCGACATGATCGCCACGATGCACAGAGCACCCTCGTAAATTTTCGGGCAAATCGGACGACGTTGTATTTTTTTCCAATCAGGACCGAAACCCTAGGCCGAACAAAATGGTCGGATGCGAAGTGAAATTTTTTCGCTCGAAATTTTACGAGCATGTGCGGAACTTCTAGGCAATCATATCGGCAGGTGACACGAAGTGATTCGAGTTCGTTTGCCCCCCCATTTTCTTTAACGAACGATAACTTTTTGTGAAAATAACAAGTGCCCCGAACCCGGCCGAAACGACTCGAATTACACTTCGAGACCCGCCGACATGATCGCCACGATGCACAGAGCACCCTCGTAAATTTTCGGGACGTTTCATTTTTTCACAACCAGGACCGAAACCCTAGGCCGAACAAAATGGTCGGATGCGAAGTGAAATTTTTTCGCTCGAAATTTTTCGAGCTTGTGCAGAACTTCTAGGCAATCATATCGGCAGGTGACACGAAGTGATTCGAGTTCGTTTGCCCTCCCATTTTCTTTAACGAACGATAACTTTTTGTGAAAATAACAAGTGCCCCGAACCCGGCCGAAACGACTCGATTTACACTTCGAGACCCGCCGACATGATCGCCACGATGCACAGAGCACCCTCGTAAATTTTCGGGCAAATCGGACGACGTTGTATTTTTTCCCAATCAGGACCGAAACCCTAGGCCGAACAAAATGGTCGGATGAGAAGTGAAATTTTTTCGCTCGAAATTTTACGAGCATGTGCGGAACTTCTAGGCAATCATATCGGCAGGTGACACGAAGTGATTCGAGTTCGTTTGCCCCCCCATTTTCTTTAACGAACGATAACTTTTTGTGAAAATAACAAGTGCCCCGAACCCGGCCGAAACGACTCGAATTACACTTCGAGACCCGCCGACATGATCGCCACGATGCACAGAGCACCCTCGTAAATTTTCGGGACGTTTCATTTTTTCACAACCAGGACCGAAACCCTAGGCCGAACAAAATGGTCGGATGCGAAGTGAAATTTTTTCGCTCGAAATTTTACGAGCTTGTGCAGAACTTCTAGGCAATCATATCGGCAGGTGACACGAAGTGATTCGAGTTCGTTTGCCTCCCCCATTTTCTTTAACGAACGATAACTTTTTGTGAAAATAACAAGTGCCCCGAACCCGGCCGAAACGACTCGAATTACACATCGAGACCCGCCGACATGATCGCCACGATGCACAGAGCACCCTCGTAAATTTTCGGGCAAATCGGACGACGTTGTATTTTTTCACAATCAGGACCGAAACCCTAGGCCGAACAAAATGGTCGGATGCGAAGTGAAATTTTTTCGCTCGAAATTTTACGAGCATGTGCGGAACTTCTAGGCAATCATATCGGCAGGTGACACGAAGTGATTCGAGTTCGTTTGCCCCCCCATTTTCTTTAACGAACGATAACTTTTTGTGAAAATAACAAGTGCCCCGAACCCGGCCGAAACGACTCGAATTACACTTCGAGACCCGCCGACATGATCGCCACGATGCACAGAGCACCCTCGTAAATTTTCGGGACGTTTCATTTTTTCACAACCAGGACCGAAACCCTAGGCCGAACAAAATGATCGGATGCGAAGTGAAATTTTTTCGCTCGAAATTTTACGAGCTTGTGCAGAACTTCTAGGCAATCATATCGGCAGGTGACACGAAGTGATTCGAGTTCGTTTGCCTCCCCCATTTTCTTTAACGAACGATAACTTTTTGTGAAAATAACAAGTGCCCCGAACCCGGCCGAAACGACTCGAATTACACTTCGAGACCCGCCGACATGATCGCCACGATGCACAGAGCACCCTCGTAAATTTTCGGGCAAATCGGACGACGTTGTATTTTTTCACAATCAGGACCGAAACCCTAGGCCGAACAAAATGGTCGGATGCGAAGTGAAATTTTTTCGCTCGAAATTTTACGAGCTTGTGCGGAACTTCTAGGCAATCATATCGGCAGGTGACACGAAGTGATTCGAGTTCGTTTGCCCACCCATTTTCTTTAACAAACGATAACTTTTTGTGAAAATAACAAGTGCCCCGAACCCGGCCGAAACGACTCGATTTACACTTCGAGACCCGCCGACATGATCGCCACGATACACAGAGCACCCTCGTAAATTTTCGGGCAAATCGGACGACGTTGTATTTTTTCCCAATCAGGACCGAAACCCTAGGCCGAACAAAATGGTCGGATGCGAAGTGAAATTTTTTCGCTCGAAATTTTACGAGCATGTGCGGAACTTCTAGGCAATCATATCGGCAGGTGACACGAAGTGATTCGAGTTCGTTTGCCCCCCCATTTTCTTTAACGAACGATAACTTTTTGTGAAAATAACAAGTGCCCCGAACCCGGCCGAAACGACTCGAATTACACTTCGAGACCCGCCGACATGATCGCCACGATGCACAGAGCACCCTCGTAAATTTTCGGGACGTTTCATTTTTTCACAACCAGGACCGAAACCCTAGGCCGAACAAAATGGTCGGATGCGAAGTGAAATTTTTTCGCTCGAAATTTTTCGAGCTTGTGCAGAACTTCTAGGCAATCATATCGGCAGGTGACACGAAGTGATTCGAGTTCGTTTGCCCTCCCATTTTCTTTAACGAACGATAACTTTTTGTGAAAATAACAAGTGCCCCGAACCCGGCCGAAACGACTCGATTTACACTTCGAGACCCGCCGACATGATCGCCACGATGCACAGAGCACCCTCGTAAATTTTCGGGCAAATCGGACGACGTTGTATTTTTTCCCAATCAGGACCGAAACCCTAGGCCGAACAAAATGGTCGGATGCGAAGTGAAATTTTTTCGCTCGAAATTTTACGAGCATGTGCGGAACTTCTAGGCAATCATATCGGCAGGTGACACGAAGTGATTCGAGTTCGTTTGCCCCCCCATTTTCTTTAACGAACGATAACTTTTTGTGAAAATAACAAGTGCCCCGAACCCGGCCGAAACGACTCGAATTACACTTCGAGACCCGCCGACATGATCGCCACGATGCACAGAGCACCCTCGTAAATTTTCGGGACGTTTCATTTTTTCACAACCAGGACCGAAACCCTAGGCCGAACAAAATGATCGGATGCGAAGTGAAATTTTTTCGCTCGAAATTTTACGAGCTTGTGCAGAACTTCTAGGCAATCATATCGGCAGGTGACACGAAGTGATTCGAGTTCGTTTGCCTCCCCCATTTTCTTTAACGAACGATAACTTTTTGTGAAAATAACAAGTGCCCCGAACCCGGCCGAAACGACTCGAATTACACTTCGAGACCCGCCGACATGATCGCCACGATGCACAGAGCACCCTCGTAAATTTTCGGGCAAATCGGACGACGTTGTATTTTTTCACAATCAGGACCGAAACCCTAGGCCGAACAAAATGGTCGGATGCGAAGTGAAATTTTTTCGCTCGAAATTTTACGAGCTTGTGCGGAACTTCTAGGCAATCATATCGGCAGGTGACACGAAGTGATTCGAGTTCGTTTGCCCACCCATTTTCTTTAACAAACGATAACTTTTTGTGAAAATAACAAGTGCCCCGAACCCGGCCGAAACGACTCGATTTACACTTCGAGACCCGCCGACATGATCGCCACGATACACAGAGCACCCTCGTAAATTTTCGGGCAAATCGGACGACGTTGTATTTTTTCCCAATCAGGACCGAAACCCTAGGCCGAACAAAATGGTCGGATGCGAAGTGAAATTTTTTCGCTCGAAATTTTACGAGCATGTGCGGAACTTCTAGGCAATCATATCGGCAGGTGACACGAAGTGATTCGAGTTCGTTTGCCCCCCCATTTTCTTTAACGAACGATAACTTTTTGTGAAAATAACAAGTGCCCCGAACCCGGCCGAAACGACTCGAATTACACTTCGAGACCCGCCGACATGATCGCCACGATGCACAGAGCACCCTCGTAAATTTTCGGGACGTTTCATTTTTTCACAACCTGGACCGAAACCCTAGGCCGAACAAAATGGTCGGATGCGAAGTGAAATTTTTTCGCTCGAAATTTTACGAGCTTGTGCAGAACTTCTAGGCAATCATATCGGCAGGTGACACGAAGTGATTCGAGTTCGTTTGCCCCCCCATTTTCTTTAACGAACGATAACTTTTTGTGAAAATAACAAGTGCCCCGAACCCGGCCGAAACGACTCGATTTACACTTCGAGACCCGCCGACATGATCGCCACGATGCACAGAGCACCCTCGTAAATTTTCGGGCAAATCGGACGACGTTGTATTTTTTTCCAATCAGGACCGAAACCCTAGGCCGAACAAAATGGTCGGATGCGAAGTGAAATTTTTTCGCTCGAAATTTTACGAGCATGTGCGGAACTTCTAGGCAATCATATCGGCAGGTGACACGAAGTGATTCGAGTTCGTTTGCCCCCCCATTTTCTTTAACGAACGATAACTTTTTGTGAAAATAACAAGTGCCCCGAACCCGGCCGAAACGACTCGAATTACACTTCGAGACCCGCCGACATGATCGCCACGATGCACAGAGCACCCTCGTAAATTTTCGGGACGTTTCATTTTTTCACAACCAGGACCGAAACCCTAGGCCGAACAAAATGGTCGGATGCGAAGTGAAATTTTTTCGCTCGAAATTTTTCGAGCTTGTGCAGAACTTCTAGGCAATCATATCGGCAGGTGACACGAAGTGATTCGAGTTCGTTTGCCCTCCCATTTTCTTTAACGAACGATAACTTTTTGTGAAAATAACAAGTGCCCCGAACCCGGCCGAAACGACTCGATTTACACTTCGAGACCCGCCGACATGATCGCCACGATGCACAGAGCACCCTCGTAAATTTTCGGGCAAATCGGACGACGTTGTATTTTTTCCCAATCAGGACCGAAACCCTAGGCCGAACAAAATGGTCGGATGAGAAGTGAAATTTTTTCGCTCGAAATTTTACGAGCATGTGCGGAACTTCTAGGCAATCATATCGGCAGGTGACACGAAGTGATTCGAGTTCGTTTGCCCCCCCATTTTCTTTAACGAACGATAACTTTTTGTGAAAATAACAAGTGCCCCGAACCCGGCCGAAACGACTCGAATTACACTTCGAGACCCGCCGACATGATCGCCACGATGCACAGAGCACCCTCGTAAATTTTCGGGACGTTTCATTTTTTCACAACCAGGACCGAAACCCTAGGCCGAACAAAATGGTCGGATGCGAAGTGAAATTTTTTCGCTCGAAATTTTACGAGCTTGTGCAGAACTTCTAGGCAATCATATCGGCAGGTGACACGAAGTGATTCGAGTTCGTTTGCCTCCCCCATTTTCTTTAACGAACGATAACTTTTTGTGAAAATAACAAGTGCCCCGAACCCGGCCGAAACGACTCGAATTACACATCGAGACCCGCCGACATGATCGCCACGATGCACAGAGCACCCTCGTAAATTTTCGGGCAAATCGGACGACGTTGTATTTTTTCACAATCAGGACCGAAACCCTAGGCCGAACAAAATGGTCGGATGCGAAGTGAAATTTTTTCGCTCGAAATTTTACGAGCATGTGCGGAACTTCTAGGCAATCATATCGGCAGGTGACACGAAGTGATTCGAGTTCGTTTGCCCCCCCATTTTCTTTAACGAACGATAACTTTTTGTGAAAATAACAAGTGCCCCGAACCCGGCCGAAACGACTCGAATTACACTTCGAGACCCGCCGACATGATCGCCACGATGCACAGAGCACCCTCGTAAATTTTCGGGACGTTTCATTTTTTCACAACCAGGACCGAAACCCTAGGCCGAACAAAATGATCGGATGCGAAGTGAAATTTTTTCGCTCGAAATTTTACGAGCTTGTGCAGAACTTCTAGGCAATCATATCGGCAGGTGACACGAAGTGATTCGAGTTCGTTTGCCTCCCCCATTTTCTTTAACGAACGATAACTTTTTGTGAAAATAACAAGTGCCCCGAACCCGGCCGAAACGACTCGAATTACACTTCGAGACCCGCCGACATGATCGCCACGATGCACAGAGCACCCTCGTAAATTTTCGGGCAAATCGGACGACGTTGTATTTTTTCACAATCAGGACCGAAACCCTAGGCCGAACAAAATGGTCGGATGCGAAGTGAAATTTTTTCGCTCGAAATTTTACGAGCTTGTGCGGAACTTCTAGGCAATCATATCGGCAGGTGACACGAAGTGATTCGAGTTCGTTTGCCCACCCATTTTCTTTAACAAACGATAACTTTTTGTGAAAATAACAAGTGCCCCGAACCCGGCCGAAACGACTCGATTTACACTTCGAGACCCGCCGACATGATCGCCACGATACACAGAGCACCCTCGTAAATTTTCGGGCAAATCGGACGACGTTGTATTTTTTCCCAATCAGGACCGAAACCCTAGGCCGAACAAAATGGTCGGATGCGAAGTGAAATTTTTTCGCTCGAAATTTTACGAGCATGTGCGGAACTTCTAGGCAATCATATCGGCAGGTGACACGAAGTGATTCGAGTTCGTTTGCCCCCCCATTTTCTTTAACGAACGATAACTTTTTGTGAAAATAACAAGTGCCCCGAACCCGGCCGAAACGACTCGAATTACACTTCGAGACCCGCCGACATGATCGCCACGATGCACAGAGCACCCTCGTAAATTTTCGGGACGTTTCATTTTTTCACAACCAGGACCGAAACCCTAGGCCGAACAAAATGGTCGGATGCGAAGTGAAATTTTTTCGCTCGAAATTTTTCGAGCTTGTGCAGAACTTCTAGGCAATCATATCGGCAGGTGACACGAAGTGATTCGAGTTCGTTTGCCCTCCCATTTTCTTTAACGAACGATAACTTTTTGTGAAAATAACAAGTGCCCCGAACCCGGCCGAAACGACTCGATTTACACTTCGAGACCCGCCGACATGATCGCCACGATGCACAGAGCACCCTCGTAAATTTTCGGGCAAATCGGACGACGTTGTATTTTTTCCCAATCAGGACCGAAACCCTAGGCCGAACAAAATGGTCGGATGCGAAGTGAAATTTTTTCGCTCGAAATTTTACGAGCATGTGCGGAACTTCTAGGCAATCATATCGGCAGGTGACACGAAGTGATTCGAGTTCGTTTGCCCCCCCATTTTCTTTAACGAACGATAACTTTTTGTGAAAATAACAAGTGCCCCGAACCCGGCCGAAACGACTCGAATTACACTTCGAGACCCGCCGACATGATCGCCACGATGCACAGAGCACCCTCGTAAATTTTCGGGACGTTTCATTTTTTCACAACCAGGACCGAAACCCTAGGCCGAACAAAATGATCGGATGCGAAGTGAAATTTTTTCGCTCGAAATTTTACGAGCTTGTGCAGAACTTCTAGGCAATCATATCGGCAGGTGACACGAAGTGATTCGAGTTCGTTTGCCTCCCCCATTTTCTTTAACGAACGATAACTTTTTGTGAAAATAACAAGTGCCCCGAACCCGGCCGAAACGACTCGAATTACACTTCGAGACCCGCCGACATGATCGCCACGATGCACAGAGCACCCTCGTAAATTTTCGGGCAAATCGGACGACGTTGTATTTTTTCACAATCAGGACCGAAACCCTAGGCCGAACAAAATGGTCGGATGCGAAGTGAAATTTTTTCGCTCGAAATTTTACGAGCTTGTGCGGAACTTCTAGGCAATCATATCGGCAGGTGACACGAAGTGATTCGAGTTCGTTTGCCCACCCATTTTCTTTAACAAACGATAACTTTTTGTGAAAATAACAAGTGCCCCGAACCCGGCCGAAACGACTCGATTTACACTTCGAGACCCGCCGACATGATCGCCACGATACACAGAGCACCCTCGTAAATTTTCGGGCAAATCGGACGACGTTGTATTTTTTCCCAATCAGGACCGAAACCCTAGGCCGAACAAAATGGTCGGATGCGAAGTGAAATTTTTTCGCTCGAAATTTTACGAGCATGTGCGGAACTTCTAGGCAATCATATCGGCAGGTGACACGAAGTGATTCGAGTTCGTTTGCCCCCCCATTTTCTTTAACGAACGATAACTTTTTGTGAAAATAACAAGTGCCCCGAACCCGGCCGAAACGACTCGAATTACACTTCGAGACCCGCCGACATGATCGCCACGATGCACAGAGCACCCTCGTAAATTTTCGGGACGTTTCATTTTTTCACAACCTGGACCGAAACCCTAGGCCGAACAAAATGGTCGGATGCGAAGTGAAATTTTTTCGCTCGAAATTTTACGAGCTTGTGCAGAACTTCTAGGCAATCATATCGGCAGGTGACACGAAGTGATTCGAGTTCGTTTGCCCCCCCATTTTCTTTAACGAACGATAACTTTTTGTGAAAATAACAAGTGCCCCGAACCCGGCCGAAACGACTCGATTTACACTTCGAGACCCGCCGACATGATCGCCACGATGCACAGAGCACCCTCGTAAATTTTCGGGCAAATCGGACGACGTTGTATTTTTTTCCAATCAGGACCGAAACCCTAGGCCGAACAAAATGGTCGGATGCGAAGTGAAATTTTTTCGCTCGAAATTTTACGAGCATGTGCGGAACTTCTAGGCAATCATATCGGCAGGTGACACGAAGTGATTCGAGTTCGTTTGCCCCCCC
Organism: Corylus avellana; assembly: GCF_965113065.1. Classification (NCBI taxonomy): domain Eukaryota; kingdom Viridiplantae; phylum Streptophyta; class Magnoliopsida; order Fagales; family Betulaceae; genus Corylus; species Corylus avellana. The sequence continues at coordinate 28,235,468 of NC_142491.1, read as the reverse complement.
ATTTTCTTTAACGAACGATAACTTTTTGTGAAAATAACAAGTGCCCCGAACCCGGCCGAAACGACTCGAATTACACTTCGAGACCCGCCGACATGATCGCCACGATGCACAGAGCACCCTCGTAAATTTTCGGGACGTTTCATTTTTTCACAACCAGGACCGAAACCCTAGGCCGAACAAAATGGTCGGATGCGAAGTGAAATTTTTTCGCTCGAAATTTTTCGAGCTTGTGCAGAACTTCTAGGCAATCATATCGGCAGGTGACACGAAGTGATTCGAGTTCGTTTGCCCTCCCATTTTCTTTAACGAACGATAACTTTTTGTGAAAATAACAAGTGCCCCGAACCCGGCCGAAACGACTCGATTTACACTTCGAGACCCGCCGACATGATCGCCACGATGCACAGAGCACCCTCGTAAATTTTCGGGCAAATCGGACGACGTTGTATTTTTTCCCAATCAGGACCGAAACCCTAGGCCGAACAAAATGGTCGGATGAGAAGTGAAATTTTTTCGCTCGAAATTTTACGAGCATGTGCGGAACTTCTAGGCAATCATATCGGCAGGTGACACGAAGTGATTCGAGTTCGTTTGCCCCCCCATTTTCTTTAACGAACGATAACTTTTTGTGAAAATAACAAGTGCCCCGAACCCGGCCGAAACGACTCGAATTACACTTCGAGACCCGCCGACATGATCGCCACGATGCACAGAGCACCCTCGTAAATTTTCGGGACGTTTCATTTTTTCACAACCAGGACCGAAACCCTAGGCCGAACAAAATGGTCGGATGCGAAGTGAAATTTTTTCGCTCGAAATTTTACGAGCTTGTGCAGAACTTCTAGGCAATCATATCGGCAGGTGACACGAAGTGATTCGAGTTCGTTTGCCTCCCCCATTTTCTTTAACGAACGATAACTTTTTGTGAAAATAACAAGTGCCCCGAACCCGGCCGAAACGACTCGAATTACACATCGAGACCCGCCGACATGATCGCCACGATGCACAGAGCACCCTCGTAAATTTTCGGGCAAATCGGACGACGTTGTATTTTTTCACAATCAGGACCGAAACCCTAGGCCGAACAAAATGGTCGGATGCGAAGTGAAATTTTTTCGCTCGAAATTTTACGAGCATGTGCGGAACTTCTAGGCAATCATATCGGCAGGTGACACGAAGTGATTCGAGTTCGTTTGCCCCCCCATTTTCTTTAACGAACGATAACTTTTTGTGAAAATAACAAGTGCCCCGAACCCGGCCGAAACGACTCGAATTACACTTCGAGACCCGCCGACATGATCGCCACGATGCACAGAGCACCCTCGTAAATTTTCGGGACGTTTCATTTTTTCACAACCAGGACCGAAACCCTAGGCCGAACAAAATGATCGGATGCGAAGTGAAATTTTTTCGCTCGAAATTTTACGAGCTTGTGCAGAACTTCTAGGCAATCATATCGGCAGGTGACACGAAGTGATTCGAGTTCGTTTGCCTCCCCCATTTTCTTTAACGAACGATAACTTTTTGTGAAAATAACAAGTGCCCCGAACCCGGCCGAAACGACTCGAATTACACTTCGAGACCCGCCGACATGATCGCCACGATGCACAGAGCACCCTCGTAAATTTTCGGGCAAATCGGACGACGTTGTATTTTTTCACAATCAGGACCGAAACCCTAGGCCGAACAAAATGGTCGGATGCGAAGTGAAATTTTTTCGCTCGAAATTTTACGAGCTTGTGCGGAACTTCTAGGCAATCATATCGGCAGGTGACACGAAGTGATTCGAGTTCGTTTGCCCACCCATTTTCTTTAACAAACGATAACTTTTTGTGAAAATAACAAGTGCCCCGAACCCGGCCGAAACGACTCGATTTACACTTCGAGACCCGCCGACATGATCGCCACGATACACAGAGCACCCTCGTAAATTTTCGGGCAAATCGGACGACGTTGTATTTTTTCCCAATCAGGACCGAAACCCTAGGCCGAACAAAATGGTCGGATGCGAAGTGAAATTTTTTCGCTCGAAATTTTACGAGCATGTGCGGAACTTCTAGGCAATCATATCGGCAGGTGACACGAAGTGATTCGAGTTCGTTTGCCCCCCCATTTTCTTTAACGAACGATAACTTTTTGTGAAAATAACAAGTGCCCCGAACCCGGCCGAAACGACTCGAATTACACTTCGAGACCCGCCGACATGATCGCCACGATGCACAGAGCACCCTCGTAAATTTTCGGGACGTTTCATTTTTTCACAACCAGGACCGAAACCCTAGGCCGAACAAAATGGTCGGATGCGAAGTGAAATTTTTTCGCTCGAAATTTTTCGAGCTTGTGCAGAACTTCTAGGCAATCATATCGGCAGGTGACACGAAGTGATTCGAGTTCGTTTGCCCTCCCATTTTCTTTAACGAACGATAACTTTTTGTGAAAATAACAAGTGCCCCGAACCCGGCCGAAACGACTCGATTTACACATCGAGACCCGCCGACATGATCGCCACGATGCACAGAGCACCCTCGTAAATTTTCGGGCAAATCGGACGACGTTGTATTTTTTCCCAATCAGGACCGAAACCCTAGGCCGAACAAAATGGTCGGATGCGAAGTGAAATTTTTTCGCTCGAAATTTTACGAGCATGTGCGGAACTTCTAGGCAATCATATCGGCAGGTGACACGAAGTGATTCGAGTTCGTTTGCCCCCCCATTTTCTTTAACGAACGATAACTTTTTGTGAAAATAACAAGTGCCCCGAACCCGGCCGAAACGACTCGAATTACACTTCGAGACCCGCCGACATGATCGCCACGATGCACAGAGCACCCTCGTAAATTTTCGGGACGTTTCATTTTTTCACAACCAGGACCGAAACCCTAGGCCGAACAAAATGGTCGGATGCGAAGTGAAATTTTTTCGCTCGAAATTTTACGAGCTTGTGCAGAACTTCTAGGCAATCATATCGGCAGGTGACACGAAGTGATTCGAGTTCGTTTGCCTCCCCCATTTTCTTTAACGAACGATAACTTTTTGTGAAAATAACAAGTGCCCCGAACCCGGCCGAAACGACTCGAATTACACTTCGAGACCCGCCGACATGATCGCCACGATGCACAGAGCACCCTCGTAAATTTTCGGGCAAATCGGACGACGTTGTATTTTTTCACAATCAGGACCGAAACCCTAGGCCGAACAAAATGGTCGGATGCGAAGTGAAATTTTTTCGCTCGAAATTTTACGAGCTTGTGCGGAACTTCTAGGCAATCATATCGGCAGGTGACACGAAGTGATTCGAGTTCGTTTGCCCCCCCATTTTCTTTAACGAACGATAACTTTTTGTGAAAATAACAAGTGCCCCGAACCCGGCCGAAACGACTCGAATTACACTTCGAGACCCGCCGACATGATCGCCACGATGCACAGAGCACCCTCGTAAATTTTCGGGACGTTTCATTTTTTCACAACCTGGACCGAAACCTTAGGCCGAACAAAATGGTCGGATGCGAAGTGAAATTTTTTCGCTCGAAATTTTACGAGCTTGTGCAGAACTTCTAGGCAATCATATCGGCAGGTGACACGAAGTGATTCGAGTTCGTTTGCCCCCCCATTTTCTTTAACGAACGATAACTTTTTGTGAAAATAACAAGTGCCCCGAACCCGGCCGAAACGACTCGATTTACACTTCGAGACCCGCCGACATGATCGCCACGATGCACAGAGCACCCTCGTAAATTTTCGGGCAAATCGGACGACGTTGTATTTTTTCCCAATCAGGACCGAAACCCTAGGCCGAACAAAATGGTCGGATGCGAAGTGAAATTTTTTCGCTCGAAATTTTACGAGCATGTGCGGAACTTCTAGGCAATCATATCGGCAGGTGACACGAAGTGATTCGAGTTCGTTTGCCCCCCCATTTTCTTTAACGAACGATAACTTTTTGTGAAAATAACAAGTGCCCCGAACCCGGCCGAAACGACTCGAATTACACTTCGAGACCCGCCGACATGATCGCCACGATGCACAGAGCACCCTCGTAAATTTTCGGGCAAATCGGACGACGTTGTATTTTTTCACAATCAGGACCGAAACCCTAGGCCGAACAAAATGGTCGGATGCGAAGTGAAATTTTTTCGCTCGAAATTTTACGAGCTTGTGCGGAACTTCTAGGCAATCATATCGGCAGGTGACACGAAGTGATTCGAGTTCGTTTGCCCCCCCATTTTCTTTAACGAACGATAACTTTTTGTGAAAATAACAAGTGCCCCGAACCCGGCCGAAACGACTCGAATTACACTTCGAGACCCGCCGACATGATCGCCACGATGCACAGAGCACCCTCGTAAATTTTCGGGACGTTTCATTTTTTCACAACCTGGACCGAAACCTTAGGCCGAACAAAATGGTCGGATGCGAAGTGAAATTTTTTCGTTCGAAATTTTACGAGCTTGTGCAGAACTTCTAGGCAATCATATCGGCAGGTGACACGAAGTGATTCGAGTTCGTTTGCCCCCCCATTTTCTTTAACGAACGATAACTTTTTGTGAAAATAACAAGTGCCCCGAACCCGGCCGAAACGACTCGATTTACACTTCGAGACCCGCCGACATGATCGCCACGATGCACAGAGCACCCTCGTAAATTTTCGGGCAAATCGGACGACGTTGTATTTTTTCCCAATCAGGACCGAAACCCAAGGCCGAACAAAATGGTCGGATGCGAAGTGAAATTTTTTCGCTCGAAATTTTACGAGCATGTGCGGAACTTCTAGGCAATCATATCGGCAGGTGACACGAAGTGATTCGAGTTCGTTTGCCCCCCCATTTTCTTTAACGAACGATAACTTTTTGTGAAAATAACAAGTGCCCCGAACCCGGCCGAAACGACTCGAATTACACTTCGAGACCCGCCGACATGATCGCCACGATGCACAGAGCACCCTCGTAAATTTTCGGGCAAATCGGACGACGTTGTATTTTTTCACAATCAGGACCGAAACCCTAGGCCGAACAAAATGGTCGGATGCGAAGTGAAATTTTTTCGCTCGAAATTTTACGAGCTTGTGCGGAACTTCTAGGCAATCATATCCGCAGGTGACACGAAGTGATTCGAGTTCGTTTGCCCACCCATTTTCTTTAACAAACGATAACTTTTTGTGAAAATAACAAGTGCCCCGAACCCGGCCGAAACGACTCGATTTACACTTCGAGACCCGCCGACATGATCGCCACGATACACAGAGCACCCTCGTAAATTTTCGGGCAAATCGGACGACGTTGTATTTTTTCCCAATCAGGACCGAAACCCTAGGCCGAACAAAATGGTCGGATGCGAAGTGAAATTTTTTCGCTCGAAATTTTACGAGCATGTGCGGAACTTCTAGGCAATCATATCGGCAGGTGACACGAAGTGATTCGAGTTCGTTTGCCCCCCCATTTTCTTTAACGAACGATAACTTTTTGTGAAAATAACAAGTGCCCCGAACCCGGCCGAAACGACTCGAATTACACTTCGAGACCCGCCGACATGATCGCCACGATGCACAGAGCACCCTCGTAAATTTTCGGGACGTTTCATTTTTTCACAACCAGGACCGAAACCCTAGGCCGAACAAAATGGTCGGATGCGAAGTGAAATTTTTTCGCTCGAAATTTTTCGAGCTTGTGCAGAACTTCTAGGCAATCATATCGGCAGGTGACACGAAGTGATTCGAGTTCGTTTGCCCTCCCATTTTCTTTAACGAACGATAACTTTTTGTGAAAATAACAAGTGCCCCGAACCCGGCCGAAACGACTCGATTTACACTTCGAGACCCGCCGACATGATCGCCACGATGCACAGAGCACCCTCGTAAATTTTCGGGCAAATCGGACGACGTTGTATTTTTTCCCAATCAGGACCGAAACCCTAGGCCGAACAAAATGGTCGGATGCGAAGTGAAATTTTTTCGCTCGAAATTTTACGAGCATGTGCGGAACTTCTAGGCAATCATATCGGCAGGTGACACGAAGTGATTCGAGTTCGTTTGCCCCCCCATTTTCTTTAACGAACGATAACTTTTTGTGAAAATAACAAGTGCCCCGAACCCGGCCGAAACGACTCGAATTACACTTCGAGACCCGCCGACATGATCGCCACGATGCACAGAGCACCCTCGTAAATTTTCGGGACGTTTCATTTTTTCACAACCAGGACCGAAACCCTAGGCCGAACAAAATGGTCGGATGCGAAGTGAAATTTTTTCGCTCGAAATTTTACGAGCTTGTGCAGAACTTCTAGGCAATCATATCGGCAGGTGACACGAAGTGATTCGAGTTCGTTTGCCTCCCCCATTTTCTTTAACGAACGATAACTTTTTGTGAAAATAACAAGTGCCCCGAACCCGGCCGAAACGACTCGAATTACACTTCGAGACCCGCCGACATGATCGCCACGATGCACAGAGCACCCTCGTAAATTTTCGGGCAAATCGGACGACGTTGTATTTTTTCACAATCAGGACCGAAACCCTAGGCCGAACAAAATGGTCGGATGCGAATTGAAATTTTTTCGCTCGAAATTTTACGAGCTTGTGCGGAACTTCTAGGCAATCATATCGGCAGGTGACACGAAGTGATTCGAGTTCGTTTGCCCCCCCATTTTCTTTAACGAACTATAACTTTTTGTGAAAATAACAAGTGTCCCGAACCCGGCCGAAACGACTCGATTTACACTTCGAGACCCGCCGACATGATCGCCACGATGCACAGAGCACCCTCGTAAATTTTCGGGCAAATCGGACGACGTTGTATTTTTTCCCAATCAGGACCGAAACCCTAGGCCGAACAAAATGGTCGGATGCGAAGTGAAATTTTTTCGCTCGAAATTTTACGAGCATGTGCGGAACTTCTAGGCAATCATATCGGCAGGTGACACGAAGTGATTCGAGTTCGTTTGCCCCCCCATTTTCTTTAACGAACGATAACTTTTTGTGAAAATAACAAGTGCCCCGATCCCGGCCGAAACGACTCGAATTACACTTCGAGACTCGCCGACATGATCGCCACGATGCACAGAGCACCCTCGTAAATTTTCGGGACGTTTCATTATTTCACAACCAGGACCGAAACCCTAGGCCGAACAAAATGGTCGGATGCGAAGTGAAATTTTTTCGCTCGAAATTTTACGAGCATGTGCGGAACTTCTAGGCAATCATATCGGCAGGTGACACGAAGTGATTCGAGTTCGTTTGCCCCCCCATTTTCTTTAACGAACGATAACTTTTTGTGAAAATAACAAGTGCCCCGAACCCGGCCGAAACGACTCGAATTACACTTCGAGACCCGCCGACATGATCGCCACGATGCACAGAGCACCCTCGTAAATTTTCGGGACGTTTCATTTTTTCACAACCAGGACCGAAACCCTAGGCCGAACAAAATGGTCGGATGCGAAGTGAAATTTTTTCGCTCGAAATTTTACGAGCTTGTGCAGAACTTCTAGGCAATCATATCGGCAGGTGACACGAAGTGATTCGAGTTCGTTTGCCTCCCCCATTTTCTTTAACGAACGATAACTTTTTGTGAAAATAACAAGTGCCCCGAACCCGGCCGAAACGACTCGAATTACACTTCGAGACCCGCCGACATGATCGCCACGATGCACAGAGCACCCTCGTAAATTTTCGGGCAAATCGGACGACGTTGTATTTTTTCACAATCAGGACCGAAACCCTAGGCCGAACAAAATGGTCGGATGCGAAGTGAAATTTTTTCGCTCGAAATTTTACGAGCTTGTGCGGAACTTCTAGGCAATCATATCGGCAGGTGACACGAAGTGATTCGAGTTCGTTTGCCCCCCCATTTTCTTTAACGAACGATAACTTTTTGTGAAAATAACAAGTGCCCCGAACCCGGCCGAAACGACTCGATTTACACTTCGAGACCCGCCGACATGATCGCCACGATGCACAGAGCACCCTCGTAAATTTTCGGGCAAATCGGACGACGTTGTATTTTTTCCCAATCAGGACCGAAACCCTAGGCCGAACAAAATGGTCGGATGCGAAGTGAAATTTTTTCGCTCGAAATTTTACGAGCATGTGCGGAACTTCTAGGCAATCATATCGGCAGGTGACACGAAGTGATTCGAGTTCGTTTGCCCCCCCATTTTCTTTAACGAACGATAACTTTTTGTGAAAATAACAAGTGCCCCGATCCCGGCCGAAACGACTCGAATTACACTTCGAGACTCGCCGACATGATCGCCACGATGCACAGAGCACCCTTGTAAATTTTCGGGACGTTTCATTATTTCACAACCAGGACCGAAACCCTAGGCCGAACAAAATGGTCGGATGCGAAGTGAAATTTTTTCGCTCGAAATTTTACGAGCATGTGCGGAACTTCTAGGCAATCATATCGGCAGGTGACACGAAGTGATTCGAGTTCGTTTGCCCCCCCATTTTCTTTAACGAACGATAACTTTTTGTGAAAATAACAAGTGCCCCGAACCCGGCCGAAACGACTCGAATTACACTTCGACACCCGCCGACATGATCGCCACGATGCACAGAGCACCCTCGTAAATTTTCGGGACGTTTCATTTTTTCACAACCAGGACCGAAACCCTAGGCCGAACAAAATGGTCGGATGCGAAGTGAAATTTTTTCGCTCGAAATTTTTCGAGCTTGTGCAGAACTTCTAGGCAATCATATCGGCAGGTGACACGAAGTGATTCGAGTTCGTTTGCCCTCCCATTTTCTTTAACGAACGATAACTTTTTGTGAAAATAACAAGTGCCCCGAACCCGGCCGAAACGACTCGATTTACACTTCGAGACCCGCCGACATGATCGCCACGATGCACAGAGCACCCTCGTAAATTTTCGGGCAAATCGGACGACGTTGTATTTTTTCCCAATCAGGACCGAAACCCTAGGCCGAACAAAATGGTCGGATGCGAAGTGAAATTTTTTCGCTCGAAATTTTACGAGCATGTGCGGAACTTCTAGGCAATCATATCGGCAGGTGACACGAAGTGATTCGAGTTCGTTTGCCCCCCCATTTTCTTTAACGAACGATAACTTTTTGTGAAAATAACAAGTGCCCCGAACCCGGCCGAAACGACTCGAATTACACTTCGAGACCCGCCGACATGATCGCCACGATGCACAGAGCACCCTCGTAAATTTTCGGGACGTTTCATTTTTTCACAACCAGGACCGAAACCCTAGGCCGAACAAAATGGTCGGATGCGAAGTGAAATTTTTTCGCTCGAAATTTTACGAGCTTGTGCAGAACTTCTAGGCAATCATATCGGCAGGTGACACGAAGTGATTCGAGTTCGTTTGCCTCCCCCATTTTCTTTAACGAACGATAACTTTTTGTGAAAATAACAAGTGCCCCGAACCCGGCCGAAACGACTCGAATTACACTTCGAGACCCGCCGACATGATCGCCACGATGCACAGAGCACCCTCGTAAATTTTCGGGCAAATCGGACGACGTTGTATTTTTTCACAATCAGGACCGAAACCCTAGGCCGAACAAAATGGTCGGATGCGAATTGAAATTTTTTCGCTCGAAATTTTACGAGCTTGTGCGGAACTTCTAGGCAATCATATCGGCAGGTGACACGAAGTGATTCGAGTTCGTTTGCCCCCCCATTTTCTTTAACGAACTATAACTTTTTGTGAAAATAACAAGTGTCCCGAACCCGGCCGAAACGACTCGATTTACACTTCGAGACCCGCCGACATGATCGCCACGATGCACAGAGCACCCTCGTAAATTTTCGGGCAAATCGGACGACGTTGTATTTTTTCCCAATCAGGACCGAAACCCTAGGCCGAACAAAATGGTCGGATGCGAAGTGAAATTTTTTCGCTCGAAATTTTACGAGCATGTGCGGAACTTCTAGGCAATCATATCGGCAGGTGACACGAAGTGATTCGAGTTCGTTTGCCCCCCCATTTTCTTTAACGAACGATAACTTTTTGTGAAAATAACAAGTGCCCCGATCCCGGCCGAAACGACTCGAATTACACTTCGAGACTCGCCGACATGATCGCCACGATGCACAGAGCACCCTCGTAAATTTTCGGGACGTTTCATTATTTCACAACCAGGACCGAAACCCTAGGCCGAACAAAATGGTCGGATGCGAAGTGAAATTTTTTCGCTCGAAATTTTACGAGCATGTGCGGAACTTCTAGGCAATCATATCGGCAGGTGACACGAAGTGATTCGAGTTCGTTTGCCCCCCCATTTTCTTTAACGAACGATAACTTTTTGTGAAAATAACAAGTGCCCCGAACCCGGCCGAAACGACTCGAATTACACTTCGAGACCCGCCGACATGATCGCCACGATGCACAGAGCACCCTCGTAAATTTTCGGGCAAATCGGACGACGTTGTATTTTTTCACAATCAGGACCGAAACCCTAGGCCGAACAAAATGGTCGGATGCGAAGTGAAATTTTTTCGCTCGAAATTTTACGAGCTTGTGCGGAACTTCTAGGCAATCATATCGGCAGGTGACACGAAGTGATTCGAGTTCGTTTGCCCCCCCATTTTCTTTAACGAACGATAACTTTTTGTGAAAATAACAAGTGCCCCGAACCCGGCCGAAACGACTCGATTTACACTTCGAGACCCGCCGACATGATCGCCACGATGCACAGAGCACCCTCGTAAATTTTCGGGCAAATCGGACGACGTTGTATTTTTTCCCAATCAGGACCGAAACCCTAGGCCGAACAAAATGGTCGGATGCGAAGTGAAATTTTTTCGCTCGAAATTTTACGAGCATGTGCGGAACTTCTAGGCAATCATATCGGCAGGTGACACGAAGTGATTCGAGTTCGTTTGCCCCCCCATTTTCTTTAACGAACGATAACTTTTTGTGAAAATAACAAGTGCCCCGATCCCGGCCGAAACGACTCGAATTACACTTCGAGACTCGCCGACATGATCGCCACGATGCACAGAGCACCCTTGTAAATTTTCGGGACGTTTCATTATTTCACAACCAGGACCGAAACCCTAGGCCGAACAAAATGGTCGGATGCGAAGTGAAATTTTTTCGCTCGAAATTTTACGAGCATGTGCGGAACTTCTAGGCAATCATATCGGCAGGTGACACGAAGTGATTCGAGTTCGTTTGCCCCCCCATTTTCTTTAACGAACGATAACTTTTTGTGAAAATAACAAGTGCCCCGAACCCGGCCGAAACGACTCGAATTACACTTCGACACCCGCCGACATGATCGCCACGATGCACAGAGCACCCTCGTAAATTTTCGGGACGTTTCATTTTTTCACAACCTGGACCGAAACCCTAGGCCGAACAAAATGGTCGGATGCGAAGTGAAATTTTTTCGCTCGAAATTTTACGAGCTTGTGCAGAACTTCTAGGCAATCATATCGGCAGGTGACACGAAGTGATTCGAGTTCGTTTGCCCCCCCATTTTCTTTAACGAACGATAACTTTTTGTGAAAATAACAAGTGCCCCGATCCCGGCCGAAACGACTCGAATTACACTTCGAGACTCGCCGACATGATCGCCACGATGCACAGAGCACCCTCGTAAATTTTCGGGACGTTTCATTTTTTCACAACCAGGACCGAAACCCTAGGCCGAACAAAATGGTCGGATGCGAGGTGAAATTTTTTCGCTCGAAACATTACGAGCTTGTGCAGAACTTCTAGGCAATCATATCGGCAGGTGACACAAAGTGATTCGAGTTCGTTTGCCTCCCCCATTTTCTTTAACGAACGATAACTTTTTGTGAAAATAACAAGTGCCCCGAACCCGGCCGAAACGACTCGAATTACACTTCGAGACCCGCCGACATGATCGCCACGATGCACAGAGCACCCTCGTAAATTTTCGGGCAAATCGGACGACGTTGTATTTTTTCACAATCAGGACCGAAACCCTAGGCCGAACAAAATGGTCGGATGCGAAGTGAAATTTTTTCGCTCGAAATTTTACGAGCTTGTGCGGAACTTCTAGGCAATCATATCGGCAGGTGACACGAAGTGATTCGAGTTCGTTTGCCCCCCCATTTTCTTTAACGAACGATAACTTTTTGTGAAAATAACAAGTGCCCCGAACCCGGCCGAAACGACTCGATTTACACTTCGAGACCCGCCGACATGATCGCCACGATGCACAGAGCACCCTCGTAAATTTTCGGGCAAATCGGACGACGTTGTATTTTTTTCCCAATCAGGACCGAAACCCTAGGCCGAACAAAATGGTCGGATGCGAAGTGAAATTTTTTCGCTCGAAATTTTACGAGCATGTGCGGAACTTCTAGGCAATCATATCGGCAGGTGACACGAAGTGATTCGAGTTCGTTTGCCCCCCCATTTTCTTTAACGAACGATAACTTTTTGTGAAAATAACAAGTGCCCCGAACCCGGCCGAAACGACTCGAATTACACTTCGAGACCCGCCGACATGATCGCCACGATGCACAGAGCACCCTCGTAAATTTTCGGGACGTTTCATTTTTTCACAACCAGGACCGAAACCCTAGGCCGAACAAAATGGTCGGATGCGAAGTGAAATTTTTTCGCTCGAAATTTTACGAGCTTGTGCAGAACTTCTAGGCAATCATATCGGCAGGTGACACGAAGTGATTCGAGTTCGTTTGCCTCCCCCATTTTCTTTAACGAACGATAACTTTTTGTGAAAATAACAAGTGCCCCGAACCCGGCCGAAACGACTCGAATTACACTTCGAGACCCGCCGACATGATCGCCACGATGCACAGAGCACCCTCGTAAATTTTCGGGCAAATCGGACGACGTTGTATTTTTTCACAATCAGGACCGAAACCCTAGGCCGAACAAAATGGTCGGATGCGAAGTGAAATTTTTTCGCTCGAAATTTTACGAGCTTGTGCGGAACTTCTAGGCAATCATATCGGCAGGTGACACGAAGTGATTCGAGTTCGTTTGCCCCCCCATTTTCTTTAACGAACGATAACTTTTTGTGAAAATAACAAGTGCCCCGAACCCGGCCGAAACGACTCGATTTACACTTCGAGACCCGCCGACATGATCGCCACGATGCACAGAGCACCCTCGTAAATTTTCGGGCAAATCGGACGACGTTGTATTTTTTTCCCAATCAGGACCGAAACCCTAGGCCGAACAAAATGGTCGGATGCGAAGTGAAATTTTTTCGCTCGAAATTTTACGAGCATGTGCGGAACTTCTAGGCAATCATATCGGCAGGTGACACGAAGTGATTCGAGTTCGTTGGCCCCCCCATTTTCTTTAACGAACGATAACTTTTTGTGAAAATAACAAGTGCCCCGAACCCGGCCGAAACGACTCGAATTACACTTCGAGACCCGCCGACATGATCGCCACGATGCACAGAGCACCCTCGTAAATTTTCGGGACGTTTCATTTTTTCACAACCAGGACCGAAACCCTAGGCCGAACAAAATGGTCGGATGCGAAGTGAAATTTTTTCGCTCGAAATTTTACGAGCTTGTGCAGAACTTCTAGGCAATCATATCGGCAGGTGACACGAAGTGATTCGAGTTCGTTTGCCTCCCCCATTTTCTTTAACGAACGATAACTTTTTGTGAAAATAACAAGTGCCCCGAACCCGGCCGAAACGACTCGAATTACACTTCGAGACCCGCCGACATGATCGCCACGATGCACAGAGCACCCTCGTAAATTTTCGGGCAAATCGGACGACGTTGTATTTTTTCACAATCAGGACCGAAACCCTAGGCCGAACAAAATGGTCGGATGCGAAGTAAAATTTTTTCGCTCGAAATTTTACGAGCTTGTGCGGAACTTCTAGGCAATCATATCGGCAGGTGACACGAAGTGATTCGAGTTCGTTTGCCCCCCCATTTTCTTTAACGAACGATAACTTTTTGTGAAAATAACAAGTGCCCCGAACCCGGCCGAAACGACTCGATTTACACTTCGAGACCCGCCGACATGATCGCCACGATGCACAGAGCACCCTCGTAAATTTTCGGGCAAATCGGACGACGTTGTATTTTTTCCCAATCAGGACCGAAACCCTAGGCCGAACAAAATGGTCGGATGCGAAGTGAAATTTTTTCGCTCGAAATTTTACGAGCATGTGCGGAACTTCTAGGCAATCATATCGGCAGGTGACACGAAGTGATTCGAGTTCGTTTGCCCCCCCATTTTCTTTAACGAACGATAACTTTTTGTGAAAATAACAAGTGCCCCGATCCCGGCCGAAACGACTCGAATTACACTTCGAGACTCGCCGACATGATCGCCACGATGCACAGAGCACCCTCGTAAATTTTCGGGACGTTTCATTATTTCACAACCAGGACCGAAACCCTAGGCCGAACAAAATAATCGGATGCGAAGTGAAATTTTTTCGCTCGAAATTTTACGAGCATGTGCGGAACTTCTAGGCAATCATATCGGCAGGTGACACGAAGTGATTCGAGTTCGTTTGCCCCCCCATTTTCTTTAACGAACGATAACTTTTTGTGAAAATAACAAGTGCCCCGAACCCGGCCGAAACGACTCGAATTACACTTCGACACCCGCCGACATGATCGCCACGATGCACAGAGCACCCTCGTAAATTTTCGGGACGTTTCATTTTTTCACAACCTGGACCGAAACCCTAGGCCGAACAAAATGGTCGGATGCGAAGTGAAATTTTTTGGCTCGAAATTTTACGAGCTTGTGCAGAACTTCTAGGCAATCATATCGGCAGGTGACACGAAGTGATTCGAGTTCGTTTGCCCCCCCATTTTCTTTAACGAACGATAACTTTTTGTGAAAATAACAAGTGCCCCGATCCCGGCCGAAACGACTCGAATTACACTTCGAGACTCGCCGACATGATCGCCACGATGCACAGAGCACCCTCGTAAATTTTCGGGACGTTTCATTTTTTCACAACCAGGACCGAAACCCTAGGCCGAACAAAATGGTCGGATGCGAGGTGAAATTTTTTCGCTCGAAATATTACGAGCTTGTGCAGAACTTCTAGGCAATCATATCGGCAGGTGACACGAAGTGATTCGAGTTCGTTTGCCCCCCCATTTTCTTTAACGAACGATAACTTTTTGTGAAAATAACAAGTGCCCCGATCCCGGCCGAAACGACTCGAATTACACTTCGAGACTCGCCGACATGATCGCCACGATGCACAGAGCACCCTCGTAAATTTTCGGGACGTTTCATTTTTTCACAACCAGGACCGAAACCCTAGGCCGAACAAAATGGTCGGATGCGAGGTGAAATTTTTTCGCTCGAAATATTACGAGCTTGTGCAGAACTTCTAGGCAATCATATCGGCAGGTGACACGAAGTGATTCGAGTTCGTTTGCCCCCCCATTTTCTTTAACGAACGATAACTTTTTGTGAAAATAACAAGTGCCCCGATCCCGGCCGAAACGACTCGAATTACACTTCGAGACTCGCCGACATGATCGCCACGATGCACAGAGCACCCTCGTAAATTTTCGGGACGTTTCATTATTTCACAACCAGGACCGAAACCCTAGGCCGAACAAAATGGTCGGATGCGAGGTGAAATTTTTTCGCTCGAAATATTACGAGCTTGTGCAGAACTTCTAGGCAATCATATCGGCAGGTGACACGAAGTGATTCGAGTTCGTTTGCCCCCCCATTTTCTTTAACGAACGATAACTTTTTGTGAAAATAACAAGTGCCCCGATCCCGGCCGAAACGACTCGAATTACACTTCGAGACCCGCCGACATGATCGCCACGATGCACAGAGCACCCTCGTAAATTTTTGGGACGTTTCATTTTTTCACAACCAGGACCGAAACCCTAGGCCGAACAAAATGGTCGGATGCGAAGTGAAATTTTTTCGCTCGAAATTTTACGAGCTTGTGCAGAACTTCTAGGCAATCATATCGGCAGGTGACACGAAGTGATTCGAGTTCGTTTGCCCCCCCATTTTCTTTAACGAACGATAACTTTTTGTGAAAATAACAAGTGCCCCGAACCCGGCCGAAACGACTCGAATTACACTTCGAGACCCGCCGACATGATCGCCACGATGCACAGAGCACCCTTGTAAATTTTCGGGCAAATCGGACGACGTTGTATTTTTTCACAATCAGGACCGAAACCCTAGGCCGAACAAAATGGTCGGATGCGAAGTGAAATTTTTTCGCTCGAAATTTTACGAGCATGTGCGGAACTTCTAGGCAATCATATCGGCAGGTGACACGAAGTGATTCGAGTTCGTTTGCCCCCCCCATTTTCTTTAACGAACGATAACTTTTTGTGAAAATAACAAGTGCCCCGAACCCGGCCGAAACGACTCGAATTACACTTCGAGACCCGCCGACATGATCGCCACGATGCACAGAGCACCCTCGTAAATTTTCGGGACGTTTCATTTTTTCACAACCTGGACCGAAACCCTAGGCCGAACAAAATGGTCGGATGCGAAGTGAAATTTTTTCGCTCGAAATTTCACGAGCTTGTGCAGAACTTCTACGCAATCATATCGGCAGGTGACACGAAGTGATTCGAGTTCGTTTGCCCCCCCATTTTCTTTAACGAACGATAACTTTTTGTGAAAATAACAAGTGCCCCGATCCCGGCCGAAACGACTCGAATTACACTTCGAGACTCGCCGACATGATCGCCACGATGCACAGAGCAGCCTCGTAAATTTTCGGGACGTTTCATTTTTTCACAACCAGGACCGAAACCCTAGGCCGAACAAAATGGTCGGATGCGAGGTGAAATTTTTTCGCTCGAAATTTTACGAGCTTGTGCAGAACTTCTAGGCAATCATATCGGCAGGTGACACGAAGTGATTCGAGTTCGTTTGCCCCCTCATTTTCTTTAACGAACGATAACTTTTTGTGAAAATAACAAGTGCCCCGAACCCGGCCGAAACGACTCGAATTACACTTCGAGACCCGCCGACATGATCGCCACGATGCACAGAGCACCCTTGTAAATTTTCGGGCAAATCGGACGACGTTGTATTTTTTCACAATCAGGACCGAAACCCTAGGCCGAACAAAATGGTCGGATGCAAAGTGAAATTTTTTCGCTCGAAATTTTACGAGCATGTGCGGAACTTCTAGGCAATCATATCGGCAGGTGACACGAAGTGATTCGAGTTCGTTTGCCCCCCCATTTTCTTTAACGAACGATAACTTTTTGTGAAAATAACAAGTGCCCCGAACCCGGCCGAAACGACTCGAATTACACTTCGAGACCCGCCGACATGATCGCCACGATGCACAGAGCACCCTCGTAAATTTTCGGGACGTTTCATTTTTTCACAACCAGGACCGAAACCCTAGGCCGAACAAAATGGTCGGATGCGAAGTGAAATTTTTTCGCTCGAAATTTTACGAGCATGTGCGGAACTTCCAGGCAATCATATCGGCAGGTGACACGAAGTGATTCGAGTTCGTTTGCCCCCCCATTTTCTTTAACGAACGATAACTTTTTGTGAAAATAACAAGTGCCCCGAACCCGGCCGAAACGACTCGAATTACACTTCGAGACCCGCCGACATGATCGCCACGATGCACAGAGCACCCTCGTAAATTTTCGGGACGTTTCATTTTTTCACAACCAGGACCGAAACCCTAGGCCGAACAAAATGGTCGGATGCGAAGTGAAATTTTTTCGCTCGAAATTTTACGAGCTTGTGCAGAACTTCTAGGCAATCATATCGGCAGGTGACACGAAGTGATTCGAGTTCGTTTGCCCCCCCCATTTTCTTTAACGAACGATAACTTTTTGTGAAAATAACAAGTGCCCCGAACCCGGCCGAAACGACTCGATTTACACTTCGAGACCCGCCGACATGATCGCCACGATGCACAGAGCACCCTCGTAAATTTTCGTGCAAATCGGACGACGTTGTATTTTTTCCCAATCAGGACCGAAACCCTAGGCCGAACAAAATGGTCGGATGCGAAGTGAAATTTTTTCGCTCGAAATTTTACGAGCATGTGCGGAACTTCTAGGCAATCATATCGGCAGGTGACACGAAGTGATTCGAGTTCGTTTGCCCCCCCATTTTCTTTAACGAACGATAACTTTTTGTGAAAATAACAAGTGCCCCGATCCCGGTCGAAACGACTCGAATTACACTTCGAGACTCGCCGACATGATCGCCACGATGCACAGAGCACCCTCGTAAATTTTCGGGACGTTTCATTATTTCACAACCAGGACCGAAACCCTAGGCCGAACAAAATGGTCGGATGCGAAGTGAAATTTTTTCGCTCGAAATTTTACGAGCATGTGCGGAACTTTTAGGCAATCATATCGGCAGGTGACACGAAGTGATTCGAGTTCGTTTGCCCCCCCATTTTCTTTAACGAACGATAACTTTTTGTGAAAATAACAAGTGCCCCGAACCCGGCCGAAACGACTCCAATTACACTTCGAGACCCGCCGACATGATCGCCACGATGCACAGAGCACCCTCGTAAATTTTCGGGACGTTTCATTTTTTCACAACCTGGACCGAAACCCTAGGCCGAACAAAATGGTCGGATGCGAAGTGAAATTTTTTCGCTCGAAATTTTACGAGCTTGTGCAGAACTTCTAGGCAATCATATCGGCAGGTGACACGAAGTGATTCGAGTTCGTTTGCCCCCCCATTTTCATTAACGAACGATAACTTTTTGTGAAAATAACAAGTGCCCCGAACCCGGCCGAAACGACTCGAATTACACTTCGAGACCCGCCGACATGATCGCCACGATGCACAGAGCACCCTTGTAAATTTTCGGGCAAATCGGACGACGTTGTATTTTTTCACAATCAGGACCGAAACCCTAGGCCGAACAAAATGGTCGGATGCGAAGTGAAATTTTTTCGCTCGAAATTTTACGAGCATGTGCGGAACTTCTAGGCAATCATATCGGCAGGTGACACAAAGTGATTCGAGTTCGTTTGCCCCCCCATTTTCTTTAACGAACGATAACTTTTTGTGAAAATAACAAGTGCCCCGAACCCGGCCGAAACGACTCGAATTACACTTCGAGACCCGCCGACATGATCGCCAAGATGCACAGAGCACCCTCGTAAATTTTTGGGACGTTTCATTTTTTCACAACCAGGACCGAAACCCTAGGCCGAACAAAATGGTCGGATGTGAAGTGAAATTTTTTGCTCGAAATTTTACGAGCTTGTGCAGAACTTCTAGGCAATCATATCGGTAGGTGACACGAAGTGATTCGAGTTCGTTTGCCTCCCCCATTTTCTTTAACGAACGATAACTTTTTGTGAAAATAACAAGTGCCCCGAACCCGGCCGAAACGACTCAAATTACACTTCGAGACCCGCCGACATGATCGCCACGATGCAAAGAGCACCCTCGTAAATTTTCGGGCAAATCGGACGACGTTGTATTTTTTCACAATCAGGACCGAAACCCTAGGCCGAACAAAATGGTCGGATGCGAAGTGAAATTTTTTCGCTCGAAATTTTACGAGCATGTGCGGAACTTCTAGGCAATCATATCGGCAGGTGACACGAAGTGATTCGAGTTCGTTTGCCCCCCCATTTTCTTTAACGAACGATAACTTTTTGTGAAAATAACAAGTGCCCCGAACCCGGCCGAAACGACTCGATTTACACTTCGAGACCCGCCGACATGATCGCCACGATGCACAGAGCACCCTCGTAAATTTTCGGGCAAATCGGACGACGTTGTATTTTTTCACAATCAGGACCGAAACCCTAGGCCGAACAAAATGGTCGGATGCGAAGTGAAATTTTTTCGCTCGAAATTTTACGAGCATGTGCGGAACTTCCAGGCAATCATATCGGCAGGTGACACGAAGTGATTCGAGTTCGTTTGCCCCCCCCATTTTCTTTAACGAACGATAACTTTTTGTGAAAATAACAAGTGCCCCGAACCCGGCCGAAACGACTCGAATTACACTTCGAGACCCGCCGACATGATCGCCACGATGCACAGAGCACCCTCGTAAATTTTCGGGACCTTTCATTTTTTCACAACCAGGACCGAAACCCTAGGCCGAACAAAATGGTCGGATGCGAAGTGAAATTTTTTCGCTCGAAATTTTACGAGCTTGTGCAGAACTTCTAGGCAATCATATCAGCAGGTGACACGAAGTGATTCGAGTTCGTTTGCCCCCCCATTTTCTTTAACGAACGATAACTTTTTGTGAAAATAACAAGTGCCCCGATCCCGGCCGAAACGACTCGAATTACACTTCGAGACTCGCCGACATGATCGCCACGATGTACAGAGCACCCTCGTAAATTTTCGGGACGTTTCATTATTTCACAACCAGGACCGAAACCCTAGGCCGAACAAAATGGTCGGATGCGAAGTGAAATTTTTTCGCTCGAAATTTTACGAGCATGTGCGGAACTTCTAGGCAATCATATCGGCAGGTGACACGAAGTGATTCGAGTTCGTTTGCCCCCCCATTTTCTTTAACGAACGATAACTTTTTGTGAAAATAACAAGTGCCCCGAACCCGGCCGAAACGACTCGATTTACACTTCGAGACCCGCCGACATGATCGCCACGATGCACAGAGCACCCTCGTAAATTTTCGGGCAAATCGGACGACGTTGTATTTTTTCACAATCAGGACCGAAACCCTAGGCCGAACAAAATGGTCGGATGCGAAGTGAAATTTTTTCGCTCGAAATTTTACGAGCATGTGCGGAACTTCTAGGCAATCATATCGGCAGGTGACACGAAGTGATTCGAGTTCGTTTGCCCCCCCATTTTCTTTAACGAACGATAACTTTTTGTGAATATAACAAGTGCCCCGAACCCGGCCGAAACGACTCGAATTACACTTCGAGACCCGCCGACATGATCGCCACGATGCACAGAGCACCCTCGTAAATTTTCGGGACGTTTCATTTTTTCACAACCAGGAGCGAAACCCTAGGCCGAACAAAATGGTCGGATGCGAGGTGAAATTTTTTCGCTCGAAATTTTACGAGCTTGTGCAGAACTTCTAGGCAATCATATCGGCAGGTGACACGAAGTGATTCGAGTTCGTTTGCCCCCCCATTTTCTTTAACGAACGATAACTTTTTGTGAAAATAACAAGTGCCCCGATCCCGGCCGAAACGACTCGAATTACACTTCGAGACCCGCCGACATGATCGCCACGATGCACAGAGCACCCTCGTAAATTTTTGGGACGTTTCATTTTTTCACAACCAGGACCGAAACCCTAGGCCGAACAAAATGGTCGGATGCGAAGTGAAATTTTTTCGCTCGAAATTTTACGAGCTTGTGCAGAACTTCTAGGCAATCATATCGGCAGGTGACATGAAGTGATTCGAGTTCGTTTGCCCCCCCATTTTCTTTAACGAACGATAACTTTTTGTGAAAATAACAAGTGCCCCGAACCCGGCCGAAACGACTCGAATTACACTTCGAGACCCGCCGACATGATCGCCACGATGCACAGAGCACCCTCGTAAATTTTTGGGACGTTTCATTTTTTCACAACCAGGACCGAAACCCTAGGCCGAACAAAATGGTCGGATGCGAAGTGAAATTTTTTCGCTCGAAATTTTACGAGCTTGTGCAGAACTTCTAGGCAATCATATCGGCAGGTGACACGAAGTGATTCGAGTTCGTTTGCCCCCCCATTTTCTTTAACGAACGATAACTTTTTGTGAAAATAACAAGTGCCCCGAACCCGGCCGAAACGACTCGAATTACACTTCGAGACCCGCCGACATGATCGCCACGATGCACAGAGCACCCTCGTAAATTTTCGGGCAAATCGGACGACGTTGTATTTTTTCACAATCAGGACCGAAACCTTAGGCCGAACAAAATGGTCGGATGCGAAGTGAAATTTTTTCGCTCGAAATTTTACGAGCATGTGCGGAACTTCTAGGCAATCATATCGGCAGGTGACACGAAGTGATTCGAGTTCGTTTGCCCCCATTTTCTTTAACGAACGATAACTTTTTGTGAAAATAACAAGTGCCCCGAACCCGGCCGAAACGACTCGAATTACACTTCCAGACCCGCCGACATGATCGCCACGATGCACAGAGCACCCTCGTAAATTTTCGGGCAAATCGGACGACGTTGTATTTTTTCACAATCAGGACCGAAACCTTAGGCCGAACAAAATGGTCGGATGCGAAGTGAAATTTTTTCGCTCGAAATTTTACGAGCATGTGCGGAACTTCTAGGCAATCATATCGGCAGGTGACACGAAGTGATTCGAGTTCGTTTGCCCCCCCATTTTCTTTAACGAACGATAACTTTTTGTGAAAATAACAAGTGCCCCGAACCCGGCCGAAACGACTCGAATTACACTTCGAGACCCGCCGACATGATCGCCACGATGCACAGAGCACCCTCGTAAATTTTCGGGCAAATCGGACGACGTTGTATTTTTTCACAATCAGGACCGAAACCCTAGGCCGAACAAAATGGTCGGATGCGAAGTGAAATTTTTTCGCTCGAAATTTTACGAGCATGTGCGGAACTTCTAGGCAATCATATCGGCAGGTGACACGAAGTGATTCGAGTTCGTTTGCCCCCCCATTTTCTTTAACGAACGATTACTTTTTGTGAATATAACAAGTGCCCCGAACCCGCCCGAAACGACTCGAATTACACTTCGAGACCCGCCGACATGATCGCCACGATGCACAGAGCACCCTCGTAAATTTTCGGGACGTTTCATTTTTTCACAACCAGGACCGAAACCCTAGGCCGAACAAAATGGTCGGATGCGAGGTGAAATTTTTTCGCTCGAAATTTTACGAGCTTGTGCAGAACTTCTAGGCAATCATATCGGCAGGTGACACGAAGTGATTCGAGTTCGTTTGCCCCCCCATTTTCTTTAACGAACGATAACTTTTTGTGAAAATAACAAGTGCCCCGAACCCGGCCGAAACGACTCGAATTACACTTTGAGACCCGCCGACATGATCGCCACGATGCACAGAGCACCCTCGTAAATTTTCGGGCAAATCGGACGACGTTGTATTTTTTCACAATCAGGACCGAAACCATTGGCCGAACAAAATGGTCGGATGCGAAGTGAAATTTTTTCGCTCGAAATTTTACGAGCATGTGCGGAACTTCTAGGCAATCATATCGGCAGGTGACACGAAGTGATTCGAGTTCGTTTGCCCCCCCATTTTCTTTAACGAACGATAACTTTTTGTGAAAATAACAAGTGCCCCGAACCCGGCCGAAACGACTCGAATTACACTTCCAGACCCGCCGACATGATCGCCACGATGCACAGAGCACCCTCGTAAATTTTCGGGACGTTTCATTTTTTCACAACCTGGACCGAAACCCTAGGCCGAACAAAATGGTCGGATGCAAAGTGAAATTTTTTCGCTCGAAATTTTACGAGCTTGTGCAGAACTTCTAGGCAATCATATCGGCAGGTGACACGAAGTGATTCGAGTTCGTTTGCCCCCCCATTTTCTTTAACGAACGATAACTTTTTGTGAAAATAACAAGTGCCCCGATCCCGGCCGAAACGACTCGAATTACACTTCGAGACTCGCCGACATGATCGCCACGATGCACAGAGCACCCTCGTAAATTTTCGGGACGTTTCATTTTTTCACAACCAGGACTGAAACCCTAGGCCGAACAAAATGGTCGGATGCGAGGTGAAATTTTTTCGCTCGAAATTTTACGAGCTTGTGCAGAACTTCTAGGCAATCATATCGGCAGGTGACACGAAGTGATTCGAGTTCGTTTGCCCCCCCATTTTCTTTAACGAACGATAACTTTTTGTGAAAATAACAAGTGCCCCGATCCCGGCCGAAACGACTCGAATTACACTTCGAGACCCGCCGACATGATCGCCACGATGCACAGAGCACCCTCGTAAATTTTTGGGACGTTTCATTTTTTCACAACCAGGACCGAAACCCTAGGCCGAACAAAATGGTCGGATGCGAAGTGAAATTTTTTCGCTCGAAATTTTACGAGCTTGTGCAGAACTTCTAGGCAATCATATCGGCAGGTGACACGAAGTGATTCGAGTTCGTTTGCCCCTCCATTTTCTTTAACGAACGATAACTTTTTGTGAAAATAACAAGTGCCCCGAACCCGGCCGAAACGACTCGAATTACACTTCGAGACCCGCTGACATGATCGCCACGATGCACAGAGCACCCTCGTAAATTTTCGGGCAAATCGGACGACGTTGTATTTTTTCACAATCAGGACCGAAACCCTAGGCCGAACAAAATGGTCGGATGCGAAGTGAAATTTTTTCGCTCGAAATTTTACGAGCATGTGCGGAACTTCTAGGCAATCATATCGGCAGGTGAGACGAAGTGATTCGAGTTCGTTTGCCCCCCCATTTTCTTTAACGAACGATAACTTTTTGTGAAAATAACAAGTGCCCCGAACCCGGCCGAAACGACTCGAATTACACTTCCAGACCCGCCGACATGATCGCCACGATGCACAGAGCACCCTCGTAAATTTTCGGGACGTTTCATTTTTTCACAACCTGGACCGAAACCCTAGGCCGAACAAAATGGTCGGATGCGAAGTGAAATTTTTTCGCTCGAAATTTTACGAGCTTGTGCAGAACTTCTAGGCAATCATATCGGCAGGTGACACGAAGTGATTCGAGTTCGTTTGCCCCCCCATTTTCTTTAACGAACGATAACTTTTTGTGAAAATAACAAGTGCCCCGAACCCGGCCGAAACGACTCGAATTACACTTCCAGACCCGCCGACATGATCGCCACGATGCACAGAGCACCCTCGTAAATTTTCGGGACGTTTCATTTTTTCACAACCTGGACCGAAACCCTAGGCCGAACAAAATGGTCGGATGCAAAGTGAAATTTTTTCGCTCGAAATTTTACGAGCTTGTGCAGAACTTCTAGGCAATCATATCGGCAGGTGACACGAAGTGATTCGAGTTCGTTTGCCCCCCCATTTTCTTTAACGAACGATAACTTTTTGTGAAAATGACAAGTGCCCCGAACCCGGCCGAAACGACTCGAATTACACTTCCAGACCCGCCGACATGATCGCCACGATGCACAGAGCACCCTCGTAAATTTTCGGGACGTTTCATTTTTTCACAACCTGGACCGAAACCCTAGGCCGAACAAAATGGTCGGATGCAAAGTGAAATTTTTTCGCTCGAAATTTTACGAGCTTGTGCAGAACTTCTAGGCAATCATATCGGCAGGTGACACGAAGTGATTCGAGTTCGTTTGCCCCCCCATTTTCTTTAACGAACGATAACTTTTTGTGAAAATAACAAGTGCCCCGATCCCGGCCGAAACGACTCGAATTACACTTCGAGACTCGCCGACATGATCGCCACGATGCACAGAGCACCCTCGTAAATTTTCGGGACGTTTCATTTTTTCACAACCAGGACTGAAACCCTAGGCCGAACAAAATGGTCGGATGCGAGGTGAAATTTTTTCGCTCGAAATTTTACGAGCTTGTGCAGAACTTCTAGGCAATCATATCGGCAGGTGACACGAAGTGATTCGAGTTCGTTTGCCCCCCCATTTTCTTTAACGAACGATAACTTTTTGTGAAAATAACAAGTGCCCCGATCCCGGCCGAAACGACTCGAATTACACTTCGAGACTCGCCGACATGATCGCCACGATGCACAGAGCACCCTCGTAAATTTTCGGGCAAATCGGACGACGTTGTATTTTTTCACAATCAGGACCGAAACCATTGGCCGAACAAAATGGTCGGATGCGAAGTGAAATTTTTTCGCTCGAAATTTTACGAGCATGTGCGGAACTTCTAGGCAATCATATCGGCAGGTGACACGAAGTGATTCGAGTTCGTTTGCCCCCCCATTTTCTTTAACGAACGATAACTTTTTGTGAAAATAACAAGTGCCCCGAACCCGGCCGAAACGACTCGAATTACACTTCCAGACCCGCCGACATGATCGCCACGATGCACAGAGCACCCTCGTAAATTTTCGGGACGTTTCATTTTTTCACAACCTGGACCGAAACCCTAGGCTGAACAAAATGGTCGGATGCAAAGTGAAATTTTTTCGCTCGAAATTTTACGAGCTTGTGCAGAACTTCTAGGCAATCATATCGGCAGGTGACACGAAGTGATTCGAGTTCGTTTGCCCCCCCATTTTCTTTAACGAACGATAACTTTTTGTGAAAATAACAAGTGCCCCGATCCCGGCCGAAACGACTCGAATTACACTTCGAGACTCGCCGACATGATCGCCACGATGCACAGAGCACCCTCGTAAATTTTCGGGACGTTTCATTTTTTCACAACCAGGACTGAAACCCTAGGCCGAACAAAATGGTCGGATGCGAGGTGAAATTTTTTCGCTCGAAATTTTACGAGCTTGTGCAGAACTTCTAGGCAATCATATCGGCAGGTGACACGAAGTGATTCGAGTTCGTTTGCCCCCCCATTTTCTTTAACGAACGATAACTTTTTGTGAAAATAACAAGTGCCCCGATCCCGGCCGAAACGACTCGAATTACACTTCGAGACTCGCCGACATGATCGCCACGATGCACAGAGCACCCTCGTAAATTTTCGGGCAAATCGGACGACGTTGTATTTTTTCACAATCAGGACCGAAACCATTGGCCGAACAAAATGGTCGGATGCGAAGTGAAATTTTTTCGCTCGAAATTTTACGAGCATGTGCGGAACTTCTAGGCAATCATATCGGCAGGTGACACGAAGTGATTCGAGTTCGTTTGCCCCCCCATTTTCTTTAACGAACGATAACTTTTTGTGAAAATAACAAGTGCCCCGAACCCGGCCGAAACGACTCGAATTACACTTCCAGACCCGCCGACATGATCGCCACGATGCACAGAGCACCCTCGTAAATTTTCGGGACGTTTCATTTTTTCACAACCTGGACCGAAACCCTAGGCCGAACAAAATGGTCGGATGCGAGGTGAAATTTTTTCGCTCGAAATTTTACGAGCTTGTGCAGAACTTCTAGGCAATCATATCGGCAGGTGACACGAAGTGATTCGAGTTCGTTTGCCCCCCCATTTTCTTTAACGAACGATAACTTTTTGTGAAAATAACAAGTGCCCCGATCCCGGCCGAAACGACTCGAATTACACTTCGAGACCCGCCGACATGATCGCCACGATGCACAGAGCACCCTCGTAAATTTTTGGGACGTTTCATTTTTTCACAACCAGGACCGAAACCCTAGGCCGAACAAAATGGTCGGATGCGAAGTGAAATTTTTTCGCTCGAAATTTTACGAGCTTGTGCAGAACTTCTAGGCAATCATATCGGCAGGTGACACGAAGTGATTCGAGTTCGTTTGCCCCTCCATTTTCTTTAACGAACGATAACTTTTTGTGAAAATAACAAGTGCCCCGAACCCGGCCGAAACGACTCGAATTACACTTCGAGACCCGCCGACATGATCGCCACGATGCACAGAGCACCCTCGTAAATTTTCGGGCAAATCGGACGACGTTGTATTTTTTCACAATCAGGACCGAAACCCTAGGCCGAACAAAATGGTCGGATGCGAAGTGAAATTTTTTCGCTCGAAATTTTACGAGCATGTGCGGAACTTCTAGGCAATCATATCGGCAGGTGACACGAAGTGATTCGAGTTCGTTTGCCCCCCCATTTTCTTTAACGAACGATAACTTTTTGTGAAAATAACGAGTGCCCCGAACCCGGCCGAAACGACTCGAATTACACTTCCAGACCCGCCGACATGATCGCCACGATGCACAGAGCACCCTCGTAAATTTTCGGGACGTTTCATTTTTTCACAACCTGGACCGAAACCCTAGGCCGAACAAAATGGTCGGATGCGAAGTGAAATTTTTTCGCTCGAAATTTTACGAGCTTGTGCAGAACTTCTAGGCAATCATATCGGCAGGTGACACGAAGTGATTCGAGTTCGTTTGCCCCCCCATTTTCTTTAACAAACGATAACTTTTTGTGAAAATAACAAGTGCCCCGATCCCGTCCGAAACGACTCGAATTACACTTCGAGACTCGCCGACATGATCGCCACGATGCACAGAGCACCCTCGTAAATTTTCGGGACGTTTCATTTTTTCACAACCAGGACCGAAACCCTAGGCCGAACAAAATGGTCGGATGCGAGGTGAAATTTTTTCGCTCGAAATTTTACGAGCTTGTGCAGAACTTCTAGGCAATCATATCGGCAGGTGACACGAAGTGATTCGAGTTCGTTTGCCCCCCCATTTTCTTTAACGAACGATAACTTTTTGTGAAAATAACAAGTGCCCCGAACCCGGCCGAAACGACTCAAATTACACTTTGAGACCCGCCGACATGATCGCCACGATGCACAGAGCACCCTCGTAAATTTTCGGGCAAATCGGACGACGTTGTATTTTTTCACAATCAGGACCGAAACCATAGGCCGAACAAAATGGTCGGATGCGAAGTGAAATTTTTTCGCTCGAAATTTTACGAGCATGTGCGGAACTTCTAGGCAATCAGATCGGCAGGTGACACGAAGTGATTCGAGTTCGTTTGCCCCCCCATTTTCTTTAACGAACGATAACTTTTTGTGAAAATAACAAGTGCCCCGAACCCGGCCGAAACGACTTGAATTACACTTCGAGACCCGCCGACATGATCGCCACGATGCACAGAGCACCCTCGTAAATTTTCGGGCAAATCGGACGACGTTGTATTTTTTCACAATCAGGACCGAAACCCTAGGCCGAACAAAATGGTCGGATGCGAAGTGAAATTTTTTCCCTCGAAATTTTACGAGCATGTGCGGAACTTCTAGGCAATCATATCGGCAGGTGACACGAAGTGATTCGAGTTCGTTTGCCCCCCCATTTTCTTTAACGAACGATAACTTTTTGTGAAAATAACAAGTGCCCCGAACCCTGCCGAAACGACTCGAATTACACTTCGAGACCCGCCGACATGATCGCCACGATGCACAGAGCACCCTCGTAAATTTTCGGGACGTTTCATTTTTTCACAACCAGGACCGAAACCCTAGGCCGAACAAAATGGTCGGATGCGAAGTGAAATTTTTTCGCTCGAAATTTTACGAGCTTGTGCAGAACTTCTAGGCAATCATATCGGCAGGTGACACGAAGTGATTCGAGTTCGTTTGCCCCCCCATTTTCTTTAACGAACGATAACTTTTTGTGAAAATAACAAGTGCCCCGATCCCGGCCGAAACGACTCGAATTACACTTCGAGACTCGCCGACATGTTCGCCACGATGCACAGAGCACCCTCGTAAATTTTCGGGACGTTTCATTTTTTCATAACCAGGACTGAAACCCTAGGCCGAACAAAATGGTCGGATGCGAGGTGAAATTTTTTCGCTCGAAATTTTACGAGCTTGTGCAGAACTTCTAGGCAATCATATCGGCAGGTGACACGAAGTGATTCGAGTTCGTTTGCCCCCCCATTTTCTTTAACGAACGATAACTTTTTGTGAAAATAACAAGTGCCCCGATCCCGGCCGAAACGACTCGATTTACACTTCGAGACCCGCCGACATGATCGCCACGATGCACAGAGCACCCTCGTAAATTTTTGGGACGTTTCATTTTTTCACAACCAGGACCGAAACCTTAGGCCGAACAAAATGGTCGGATGCGAAGTGAAATTTTTTCGCTCGAAATTTTACGAGCTTGTGCAGAACTTCTAGGCAATCATATCGGCAGGTGACACGAAGTGATTCGAGTTCGTTTGCCCCTCCATTTTCTTTAACGAACGATAACTTTTTGTGAAAATAACAAGTGCCCCGAACCCGGCCGAAACGACTCGAATTACACTTCGAGACCCGCCGACATGATCGCCACGATGCACAGAGCACCCTCGTAAATTTTCGGGCAAATCGGACGACGTTGTATTTTTTCACAATCAGGACCGAAACCCTAGGCCGAACAAAATGGTCGGATGCGAAGTGAAATTTTTTCGCTCGAAATTTTACGAGCATGTGCGGAACTTCTAGGCAATCATATCGGCAGGTGACACGAAGTGATTCGAGTTCGTTTGCCCCTCCATTTTCTTTAACGAACGATAACTTTTTGTGAAAATAACAAGTGCCCCGAACCCGGCCGAAACGACTCGAATTACACTTCCAGACCCGCCGACATGATCGCCACGATGCACAGAGCACCCTCGTAAATTTTCGGGCAAATCGGACGACGTTGTATTTTTTCACAATCAGGACCGAAACCCTAGGCCGAACAAAATGGTCGGATGCGAAGTGAAATTTTTTCGCTCGAAATTTTACGAGCATGTGCGGAACTTCTAGGCAATCATATCGGCAGGTGACACGAAGTGATTCGAGTTCGTTTGCCCCCCCATTTTCTTTAACGAACGATAACTTTTTGTGAAAATAACAAGTGCCCCGAACCCGGCCGAAACGACTCGAATTACACTTCGAGACCCGCCGACATGATCGCCACGATGCACAGAGCACCCTCGTAAATTTTCGGGACGTTTCATTTTTTCACAACCAGGACCGAAACCCTAGGCCGAACAAAATGGTCGGATGCGAAGTGAAATTTTTTCGCTCGAAATTTTACGAGCTTGTGCAGAACTTCTAGGCAATCATATCGGCAGGTGACACGAAGTGATTCGAGTTCGTTTGCCCCCCCATTTTCTTTAACGAACGATAACTTTTTGTGAAAATAACAAGTGCCCCGATCCCGGCCGAAACGACTCGAATTACACTTCGAGACCCGCCGACATGATCGCCACGAAGCACAGAGCACCCTCGTCAATTTTTGGGACGTTTCATTTTTTCACAACCAGGACCGAAACCCTAGGCCGAACAAAATGGTCGGACTCGAAGTGAAATTTTTTCGCTCGAAATTTTACGAGCTTGTGCAGAACTTCTAGGCAATCATATCGGCAGGTGACACGAAGTGATTCGAGTTCGTTTGCCCCCCCATTTTCTTTAACGAACGATAACTTTTTGTGAAAATAACAAGTGCCCCGAACCCGGCCGAAACGACTCGAATTACACTTCGAGACCCGCCGACATGATCGCCACGATGCACAGAGCACCCTCGTAAATTTTCGGGCAAATCGGACGACGTTGTATTTTTTCACAATCAGGACCGAAACCCTAGGCCGAACAAAATGGTCGGATGCGAAGTGAAATTTTTTCGCTCGAAATTTTACGAGCATGTGCGGAACTTCTAGGCAATCATATCGGCAGGTGACACGAAGTGATTCGAGTTCGTTTGCCCCCCCATTTTCTTTAACGAACGATAACTTTTTGTGAAAATAACAAGTGCCCCGAACCCGGCCGAAACGACTCGAATTACACTTCCAGACCCGCCGACATGATCGCCACGATGCACAGAGCACCCTCGTAAATTTTCGGGACGTTTCATTTTTTCACAACCTGGACCGAAACCCTAGGCCGAACAAAATGGTCGGATGCGAAGTGAAATTTTTTCGCTCGAAATTTTACGAGCTTGTGCAGAACTTCTAGGCAATCATATCGGCAGGTGACACGAAGTGATTCGAGTTCGTTTGCCCCCCCATTTTCTTTAACGAACGATAACTTTTTGTGAAAATAACAAGTGCCCCGAACCCGGCCGAAACGACTCGAATTACACTTCGAGACCCGCCGACATGATCGCCACGATGCACAGAGCACCCTCGTAAATTTTCGGGCAAATCGGACGACGTTGTATTTTTTCACAATCAGGACCGAAACCCTAGGCCGAACAAAATGGTCGGATGCGAAGTGATATTTTTTCGCTCGAAATTTTACGAGCATGTGCGGAACTTCTAGGCAATCATATCGGCAGGTGACACGAAGTGATTCGACTTCGTTTGCCCCCCCATTTTCTTTAACGAACGATAACTTTTTGTGAAAATAACAAGTGCCCCGAACCCGGCCGAAACGACTCGAATTACACTTCGAAACCCGCCGACATGATCGCCACGATGCACAGAGCACCCTCGTAAATTTTCGGGACGTTTCATTTTTTCACAACCAGGATCGAAACCCTAGGCCGAACAAAATGGTCGGATGCGAAGTGAAATTTTTTCGCTCGAAATTTTACGAGCTTGTGCAGAACTTCTAGGCAATCATATCGGCAGGTGACACGAAGTGATTCGAGTTCGTTTGCCCCCCCCATTTTCTTTAACGAACGATAACTTTTTGTGAAAATAACAAGTGCCCCGAACCCGGCCGAAACGACTCGAATTACACTTCCAGACCCGCCGACATGATCGCCACGATGCACAGAGCACCCTCGTAAATTTTCGGGACGTTTCATTTTTTCACAACCTGGACCGAAACCCTAGGCCGAACAAAATGGTCGGATGCGAAGTGAAATTTTTTCGCTCGAAATTTTACGAGCTTGTGCAGAACTTCTAGGCAATCATATCGGCAGGTGACACGAAGTGATTCGAGTTCGTTTGCCCCCCCATTTTCTTTAATGAACGATAACTTTTTGTGAAAATAACAAGTGCCCCGAACCCGGCCGAAACGACTCGAATTACACTTCCAGACCCGCCGACATGATCGCCACGATGCACAGAGCACCCTCGTAAATTTTCGGGACGTTTCATTTTTTCACAACCTGGACCGAAACCCTAGGCCGAACAAAATGGTCGGATGCGAAGTGAAATTTTTTCGCTCGAAATTTTACGAGCTTGTGCAGAACTTCTAGGCAATCATATCGGCAGGTGACACGAAGTGATTCGAGTTCGTTTGCCCCCCCATTTTCTTTAACGAACGATAACTTTTTGTGAAAATAACAAGTGCCCCGAACCCGGCCGAAACGACTCGAATTACACTTCGAGACCCGCCGACATGATCGCCACGATGCACAGAGCACCCTCGTAAATTTTCGGGCAAATCGGACGACGTTGTATTTTTTCACAATCAGGACCGAAACCCTAGGCCGAACAAAATGGTCGGATGCGAAGTGATATTTTTTCGCTCGAAATTTTACGAGCATGTGCGGAACTTCTAGGCAATCATATCGGCAGGTGACACGAAGTGATTCGACTTCGTTTGCCCCCCCATTTTTTTTAACGAACGATAACTTTTTGTGAAAATAACAAGTGCCCCGAACCCGGCCGAAACGACTCGAATTACACTTCGAAACCCGCCGACATGATCGCCACGATGCACAGAGCACCCTCGTAAATTTTCGGGACGTTTCATTTTTTCACAACCAGGATCGAAACCCTAGGCCGAACAAAATGGTCGGATGCGAAGTGAAATTTTTTCGCTCGAAATTTTACGAGCTTGTGCAGAACTTCTAGGCAATCATATCGGCAGGTGACACGAAGTGATTCGAGTTCGTTTGCCCCCCCCATTTTCTTTAACGAACGATAACTTTTTGTGAAAATAACAAGTGCCCTGAACCCGGCCGAAACGACTCGAATTACACTTCGAGACCCGCCGACATGATCGCCACGATGCACAGAGCACCCTCGTAAATTTTCGGGCAAATCGGACGACGTTGTATTTTTTCACAATCAGGACCGAAACCCTAGGCCGAACAAAATGGTCGGATGCGAAGTGAAATTTTTTCGCTCGAAATTTTACGAGCATGTGCGGAACTTCTAGGCAATCATATCGGCAGGTGACACGAAGTGATTCGAGTTCGTTTGCCCCCCCATTTTCTTTAACGAACGATAACTTTTTGTGAAAATAACAAGTGCCCCGAACCCGGCCGAAACGACTCGAATTACACTTCCAGACCCGCCGACATGATCGCCACGATGCACCGAGCACCCTCGTAAATTTTCGGGACGTTTCATTTTTTCACAACCTGGACCGAAACCCTAGGCCGAACAAAATGGTCGGATGCGAAGTGAAATTTTTTCGCTCGAAATTTTACGAGCTTGTGCAGAACTTCTAGGCAATCATATCGGCAGGTGACACGAAGTGATTCGAGTTCGTTTGCCCCCCCATTTTCTCTAACGAACGATAACTTTTTGTGAAAATAACAAGTGCCCCGAACCCGGCCGAAACGACTCGAATTACACTTCCAGACCCGCCGACATGATCGCCACGATGCACAGAGCACCCTCGTAAATTTTCGGGACGTTTCATTTTTTCACAACCTGGACCGAAACCCTAGGCCGAACAAAATGGTCGGATGCGAAGTGAAATTTTTTCGCTCGAAATTTTACGAGCTTGTGCAGAACTTCTAGGCAATCATATCGGCAGGTGACACGAAGTGATTCGAGTTCGTTTGCCCCCCCATTTTCTTTAACGAACGATAACTTTTTGTGAAAATAACAAGTGCCCCGAACCCGGCCGAAACGACTCGAATTACACTTCCAGACCCGCCGACATGATCGCCACGATGCACAGAGCACCCTCGTAAATTTTCGGGACGTTTCATTTTTTCACAACCTGGACCGAAACCCTAGGCCGAACAAAATGGTCGGATGCGAAGTGAAATTTTTTCGCTCGAAATTTTACGAGCTTGTGCAGAACTTCTAGGCAATCATATCGGCAGGTGACACGAAGTGATTCGAGTTCGTTTGCCCCCCCATTTTCTTTAACGAACGATAACTTTTTGTGAAAATAACAAGTGCCCCGAACCCGGCCGAAACGACTCGAATTACACTTCGAGACCCGCCGACATGATCGCCACGATGCACAGAGCACCCTCGTAAATTTTCGGGCAAATCGGACGACGTTGTATTTTTTCACAATCAGGACCGAAACCCTAGGCCGAACAAAATGGTCGGATGCGAAGTGATATTTTTTCGCTCGAAATTTTACGAGCATGTGCGGAACTTCTAGGCAATCATATCGGCAGGTGACACGAAGTGATTCGACTTCGTTTGCCCCCCCATTTTTTTTAACGAACGATAACTTTTTGTGAAAATAACAAGTGCCCCGAACCCGGCCGAAACGACTCGAATTACACTTCGAAACCCGCCGACATGATCGCCACGATGCACAGAGCACCCTCGTAAATTTTCGGGACGTTTCATTTTTTCACAACCAGGATCGAAACCCTAGGCCGAACAAAATGGTCGGATGCGAAGTGAAATTTTTTCGCTCGAAATTTTACGAGCTTGTGCAGAACTTCTAGGCAATCATATCGGCAGGTGACACGAAGTGATTCGAGTTCGTTTGCCCCCCCCATTTTCTTTAACGAACGATAACTTTTTGTGAAAATAACAAGTGCCCTGAACCCGGCCGAAACGACTCGAATTACACTTCGAGACCCGCCGACATGATCGCCACGATGCACAGAGCACCCTCGTAAATTTTCGGGCAAATCGGACGACATTGTATTTTTTCACAATCAGGACCGAAACCCTAGGCCGAACAAAATGGTCGGATGCGAAGTGAAATTTTTTCGCTCGAAATTTTACGAGCATGTGCGGAACTTCTAGGCAATCATATCGGCAGGTGACACGAAGTGATTCGAGTTCGTTTGCCCCCCCATTTTCTTTAACGAACGATAACTTTTTGTGAAAATAACAAGTGCCCCGAACCCGGCCGAAACGACTCGAATTACACTTCCAGACCCGCCGACATGATCGCCACGATGCACCGAGCACCCTCGTAAATTTTCGGGACGTTTCATTTTTTCACAACCTGGACCGAAACCCTAGGCCGAACAAAATGGTCGGATGCGAAGTGAAATTTTTTCGCTCGAAATTTTACGAGCTTGTGCAGAACTTCTAGGCAATCATATCGGCAGGTGACACGAAGTGATTCGAGTTCGTTTGCCCCCCCATTTTCTCTAACGAACGATAACTTTTTGTGAAAATAACAAGTGCCCCGAACCCGGCCGAAACGACTCGAATTACACTTCCAGACCCGCCGACATGATCGCCACGATGCACAGAGCACCCTCGTAAATTTTCGGGACGTTTCATTTTTTCACAACCTGGACCGAAACCCTAGGCCGAACAAAATGGTCGGATGCGAAGTGAAATTTTTTCGCTCGAAATTTTACGAGCTTGTGCAGAACTTCTAGGCAATCATATCGGCAGGTGACACGAAGTGATTCGAGTTCGTTTGCCCCCCCATTTTCTTTAACGAACGATAACTTTTTGTGAAAATAACAAGTGCCCCGAACCCGGCCGAAACGACTCGAATTACACTTCCAGACCCGCCGACATGATCGCCACGATGCACAGAGCACCCTCGTAAATTTTCGTGCAAATCGGACGACGTTGTATTTTTTCACAATCAGGACCGAAACCCTAGGCCGAACAAAATGGTCGGATGCGAAGTGAAATTTTTTCGCTCGAAATTTTACGAGCATGTGCGGAACTTCTAGGCAATCATATCGGCAGGTGACACGAAGTGATTCGACTTCGTTTGCCCCCCCATTTTCTTTAACGAACGATAACTTTTTGTGAAAATAACAAGTGCCCCGAACCCGGCCGAAACGACTCGAATTACACTTCGAAACCCGCCGACATGATCGCCACGATGCACAGAGCACCCTCGTAAATTTTCGGGACGTTTCATTTTTTCACAACCAGGATCGAAACCCTAGGCCGAACAAAATGGTCGGATGCGAAGTGAAATTTTTTCGCTCGAAATTTTACGAGCTTGTGCAGAACTTCTAGGCAATCATATCGGCAGGTGACACGAAGTGATTCGAGTTCGTTTGCCCCCCCCATTTTCTTTAACGAACGATAACTTTTTGTGAAAATAACAAGTGCCCTGAACCCGGCCGAAACGACTCGAATTACACTTCGAGACCCGCCGACATGATCGCCACGATGCACAGAGCACCCTCGTAAATTTTCGGGCAAATCGGACGACGTTGTATTTTTTCACAATCAGGACCGAAACCCTAGGCCGAACAAAATGGTCGGATGCGAAGTGAAATTTTTTCGCTCGAAATTTTACGAGCATGTGCGGAACTTCTAGGCAATCATATCGGCAGGTGACACGAAGTGATTCGAGTTCGTTTGCCCCCCCATTTTCTTTAACGAACGATAACTTTTTGTGAAAATAACAAGTGCCCCGAACCCGGCCGAAACGACTCGAATTACACTTCCAGACCCGCCGACATGATCGCCACGATGCACAGAGCACCCTCGTAAATTTTCGGGACGTTTCATTTTTTCACAACCTGGACCGAAACCTAGGCCGAACAAAATGGTCGGATGCGAAGTGAAATTTTTTCGCTCGAAATTTTACGAGCTTGTGCAGAACTTCTAGGCAATCATATCGGCAGGTGACACGAAGTGATTCGAGTTCGTTTGCCCCCCCATTTTCTTTAACGAACGATAACTTTTTGTGAAAATAACAAGTGCCCCGAACCCGGCCGAAACGACTCGAATTACACTTCCAGACCCGCCGACATGATCGCCACGATGCACAGAGCACCCTCGTAAATTTTCGGGACGTTTCATTTTTTCACAACCTGGACCGAAACCCTAGGCCGAACAAAATGGTCGGATGCGAAGTGAAATTTTTTCGCTCGAAATTTTACGAGCTTGTGCAGAACTTCTAGGCAATCATATCGGCAGGTGACACGAAGTGATTCGAGTTCGTTTGCCCCCCCATTTTCTTTAACGAACGATAACTTTTTGTGAAAATAACAAGTGCCCCGAACCCGGCCGAAACGACTCGAATTACACTTCCAGACCCGCCGACATGATCGCCACGATGCACAGAGCACCCTCGTAAATTTTCGGGACGTTTCATTTTTTCACAACCTGGACCGAAACCCTAGGCCGAACAAAATGGTCGGATGCGAAGTGAAATTTTTTCGCTCGAAATTTAACGAGCTTGTGCAGAACTTCTAGGCAATCATATCGGCAGGTGACACGAAGTGATTCGAGTTCGTTTGCCCCCCCATTTTCTTTAACGAACGATAACTTTTTGTGAAAATAACAAGTGCCCCGAACCCGGCCGAAACGACTCGAATTACACTTCCAGACCCGCCGACATGATCGCCACGATGCACAGAGCACCCTCGTAAATTTTCGGGACGTTTCATTTTTTCACAACCTGGACCGAAACCCTAGGCCGAACAAAATGGTCGGATGCGAAGTGAAATTTTTTCGCTCGAAATTTTACGAGCTTGTGCAGAACTTCTAGGCAATCATATCGGCAGGTGACACGAAGTGATTCGAGTTCGTTTGCCCCCCCATTTTCTTTAACGAA
Source organism: Corylus avellana (assembly GCF_965113065.1). Taxonomy (NCBI): domain Eukaryota; kingdom Viridiplantae; phylum Streptophyta; class Magnoliopsida; order Fagales; family Betulaceae; genus Corylus; species Corylus avellana. The sequence continues at coordinate 28,197,379 of NC_142491.1, read as the reverse complement.
CGATAACTTTTTGTGAAAATAACAAGTGCCCCGATCCCGGCCGAAACGACTCGAATTACACTTCGAGACTCGCCGACATGATCGCCACGATGCACAGAGCACCCTCGTAAATTTTCGGGACGTTTCATTTTTTCACAACCAGGACCGAAACCCTAGGCCGAACAAAATGGTCGGATGCGAGGTGAAATTTTTTCGCTCGAAATTTTACGAGCTTGTGCAGAACTTCTAGGGAATCTTATCGGCAGGTGACACGAAGTGATTCGAGTTCGTTTGCCCCCCCCATTTTCTTTAACGAACGATAACTTTTTGTGAAAATAACAAGTGCCCCGATCCCGGCCGAAACGACTCGAATTACACTTCGAGACCCGCCGACATGATCGCCACGATGCACAGAGCACCCTCGTAAATTTTCGGGCAAATCGGACGACGTTGTATTTTTTCACAATCAGGACCGAAACCCTAGGCCGAACAAAATGGTCGGATGCGAAGTGAAATTTTTTCGCTCGAAATTTTACGAGCATGTGCGGAACTTCTAGGCAATCATATCGGCAGGTGACACGAAGTGATTCGAGTTCGTTTGCCCCCCCATTTTCTTTAACGAACGATAACTTTTTGTGAAAATAACAAGTGCCCCGAACCCGGCCGAAACGACTCGAATTACACTTCGAGACCCGCCGACATGATCGCCACGATGCACAGAGCACCCTCGTAAATTTTCGGGACGTTTCATTTTTTCACAACCAGGACCGAAACCCTAGGCCGAACAAAATGGTCGGATGCGAAGTGAAATTTTTTCGCTCGAAATTTTACGAGCTTGTGCAGAACTTCTAGGCAATCATATCGGCAGGTGACACGAAGTGATTCGAGTTCGTTTGCCCCCCCCATTTTCTTTAACGAACGATAACTTTTTGTGAAAATAACAAGTGCCCCGATCCCGGCCGAAACGACTCGAATTACACTTCGAGACCCGCCGACATGATCGCCACGATGCACAGAGCACCCTCGTAAATTTTCGGGACGTTTCATTTTTTCACAACCAGGATCGAAACCCTAGGCCGAACAAAATGGTCGGATGCGAAGTGAAATTTTTTCGCTCGAAATTTTACGAGCTTGTGCAGAACTTCTAGGCAATCATATCGGCAGGTGACACGAAGTGATTCGAGTTCGTTTGCCCCCCCCCATTTTCTTTAAAGAACGATAACTTTTTGTTAAAATAACAAGTGCCCTGAACCCGGCCGAAACGACTCGAATTACACTTCGAGACCCGCCGACATGATCGCCACGATGCACAGAGCACCCTCGTAAATTTTCGGGCAAATCGGACGACGTTGTATTTTTTCACAATCAGGACCGAAACCCTAGGCCGAACAAAATGGTCGGATGCGAAGTGAAATTTTTTCGCTCGAAATTTTACGAGCATGTGCGGAACTTCTAGGCAATCATATCGGCAGGTGACACGAAGTGATTCGAGTTCGTTTGCCCCCCCATTTTCTTTAACGAACGATAACTTTTTGTGAAAATAACAAGTGCCCCGAACCCGGCCGAAACGACTCGAATTACACTTCGAGACTCGCCGACATGATCGCCACGATGCACAGAGCACCCTCGTAAATTTTCGGGACGTTTCATTTTTTCACAACCTGGACCGAAACCCTAGGCCGAACAAAATGGTCGGATGCGAAGTGAAATTTTTTCGCTCGAAATTTTACGAGCTTGTGCAGAACTTCTAGGCAATCATATCGGCAGGTGACACGAAGTGATTCGAGTTCGTTTGCCCCCCCATTTTCTTTAACGGACGATAACTTTTTGTGAAAATAACAAGTGCCCCAAACCCGGCCGAAACGACTCGAATTACACTTCCAGACCCGCCGACATGATCGCCACGATGCACAGAGCACCCTCGTAAATTTTCGGGACGTTTCATTTTTTCACAACCTGGACCGAAACCCTAGGCCGAACAAAATGGTCGGATGCGAAGTGAAATTTTTTCGCTCGAAATTTTACGAGCATGTGCGGAACTTCTAGGCAATCATATCGGCAGGTGACACGAAGTGATTCGAGTTCGTTTGCCCCCCCATTTTCTTTAACGAACGATAACTTTTTGTGAAAATAACAAGTGCCCCGAACCCGGCCGAAACGACTCGAATTACACTTCCAGACCCGCCGACATGATCGCCACGATGCACAGAGCACCCTCGTAAATTTTCGGGACGTTTCATTTTTTCACAACCTGGACCGAAACCCTAGGCCGAACAAAATGGTCGGATGCGAAGTGAAATTTTTTCGCTCGAAATTTTACGAGCTTGTGCAGAACTTCTAGGCAATCATATCGGCAGGTGACACGAAGTGATTCGAGTTCGTTTGCCCCCCCATTTTCTTTAACGAACGATAACTTTTTGTGAAAATAACAAGTGCCCCGAACCCGGCCGAAACGACTCGAATTACACTTCCAGACCCGCCGACATGATCGCCACGATGCACAGAGCACCCTCGTAAATTTTCGGGACGTTTCATTTTTTCACAACCAGGACCGAAACCCTAGGCCGAACAAAATGGTCGGATGCGAAGTGAAATTTTTTCGCTCGAAATTTTACGAGCTTGTGCAGAACTTCTAGGCAATCATATCGGCAGGTGACACGAAGTGATTCGAGTTCGTTTGCCCCTCCATTTTCTTTAACGAACGATAACTTTTTGTGAAAATAACAAGTGCCCCGAACCCGGCCGAAACGACTCGAATTACACTTCGAGACCCGCCGACATGATCGCCACGATGCACAGAGCACCCTCGTAAATTTTCGGGCAAATCGGACGACGTTGTATTTTTTCACAATCAGGACCGAAACCCTAGGCCGAACAAAATGGTCGGATGCGAAGTGAAATTTTTTCGCTCGAAATTTTACGAGCTTGTGCAGAACTTCTAGGCAATCATATCGGCAGGTGACATGAAGTGATTCGAGTTCGTTTGCCCCCCCCATTTTCTTTAACGAACGATAACTTTCTGTGAAAATAACAAGTGCCCCGATCCCGGCCGAAACGACTCGAATTACACTTCGAGACCCGCCGACATGATCGCCACGATGCACAGAGCACCCTCGTAAATTTTCGGGCAAATCGGACGACGTTGTATTTTTTCACAATCAGGACCGAAACCCTAGGCCGAACAAAATGGTCGGATGCGAAGTGAAATTTTTTCGCTCGAAATTTTACGAGCATGTGCGGAACTTCTAGGCAATCATATCGGCAGGTGACACGAAGTGATTCGAGTTCGTTTGCCCCCCCATTTTCTTTAACGAACGATAACTTTTTGTGAAAATAACAAGTGCCCCGAACCCGGCCGAAACGACTCGAATTACACTTCGAGACCCGCCGACATGATCGCCACGATGCACAGAGCACCCTCGTAAATTTTCGGGACGTTTCATTTTTTCACAACCAGGACCGAAACCCTAGGCCGAACAAAATGGTCGGATGCGAAGTGAAATTTTTTCGCTCGAAATTTTACGAGCTTGTGCAGAACTTCTAGGCAATCATATCGGCAGGTGACACGAAGTGATTCGAGTTCGTTTGCCCCCCCATTTTCTTTAACGAACGATAACTTTTTGTGAAAATAACAAGTGCCCTGATCCCGGCCGAAACGACTCGAATTACACTTCGAGACCCGCCGACATGATCGCCACGAAGCACAGAGCACCCTCGTCAATTTTTGGGACGTTTCATTTTTTCACAACCAGGACCGAAACCCTAGGCCGAACAAAATGGTCGGATGCGAAGTGAAATTTTTTCGCTCGAAATTTTACGAGCTTGTGCAGAACTTCTAGGCAATCATATCGGCAGGTGACACGAAGTGATTCGAGTTCGTTTGCCCCCCCATTTTCTTTAACGAACGATAACTTTTTGTGAAAATAACAAGTGCCCCGAACCCGGCCGAAACGACTCGAATTACACTTCGAGACCCGCCGACATGATCGCCACGATGCACAGAGCACCCTCGTAAATTTTCGGGACGTTTCATTTTTTCACAACCAGGACCGAAACCCTAGGCCGAACAAAATGGTCGGATGCGAAGTGAAATTTTTTCGCTCGAAATTTTACGAGCTTGTGCAGAACTTCTAGGCAATCATATCGGCAGGTGACACGAAGTGATTCGAGTTCGTTTGCCCCCCCATTTTCTTTAACGAACGATAACTTTTTGTGAAAATAACAAGTGCCCCGAACCCGGCCGACACGACTCGAATTACACTTCGAGACCCGCCGACATGATCGCCACGATGCACAGAGCACCCTCGTAAATTTTCGGGCAAATCGGACGACGTTGTATTTTTTCACAATCAGGACCGAAACCCTAGGCCGAACAAAATGGTCGGATGCGAAGTGAAATTTTTTCGCTCGAAATTTTACGAGCATGTGCGGAACTTCTAGGCAATCATATCGGCAGGTGACACGAAGTGATTCGACTTCGTTTGCCCCCCCATTTTCTTTAACGAACGATAACTTTTTGTGAAAATAACAAGTGCCCCGAACCCGGCCGAAACGACTCGAATTACACTTCGAAACCCGCCGACATGATCGCCACGATGCACAGAGCACCCTCGTAAATTTTCGGGACGTTTCATTTTTTCACAACCAGGATCGAAACCCTAGGCCGAACAAAATGGTCGGATGCGAAGTGAAATTTTTTCGCTCGAAATTTTACGAGCTTGTGCAGAACTTCTAGGCAATCATATCGGCAGGTGACACGAAGTGATTCGAGTTCGTTTGCCCCCCCCATTTTCTTTAACGAACGATAACTTTTTGTGAAAATAACAAGTGCCCTGAACCCGGCCGAAACGACTCGAATTACACTTCGAGACCCGCCGACATGATCGCCACGATGCACAGAGCACCCTCGTAAATTTTCGGGCAAATCGGACGACGTTGTATTTTTTCACAATCAGGACCGAAACCCTAGGCCGAACAAAATGGTCGGATGCGAAGTGAAATTTTTTCGCTCGAAATTTTACGAGCATGTGCGGAACTTCTAGGCAATCATATCGGCAGGTGACACGAAGTGATTCGAGTTCGTTTGCCCCCCCATTTTCTTTAACGAACGATAACTTTTTGTGAAAATAACAAGTGCCCCGAACCCGGCCGAAACGACTCGAATTACACTTCCAGACCCGCCGACATGATCGCCACGATGCACAGAGCACCCTCGTAAATTTTCGGGACGTTTCATTTTTTCACAACCTGGACCGAAACCCTAGGCCGAACAAAATGGTCGGATGCGAAGTGAAATTTTTTCGCTCGAAATTTTACGAGCTTGTGCCGAACTTCTAGGCAATCATATCGGCAGGTGACACGAAGTGATTCGAGTTCGTTTGCCCCCCCATTTTCTTTAACGAACGATAACTTTTTGTGAAAATAACAAGTGCCCCGAACCCGGCCGAAACGACTCGAATTACACTTCCAGACCCGCCGACATGATCGCCACGATGCACAGAGCACCCTCGTAAATTTTCGGGACGTTTCATTTTTTCACAACCTGGACCGAAACCCTAGGCCGAACAAAATGGTCGGATGCGAAGTGAAATTTTTTCGCTCGAAATTTTACGAGCTTGTGCAGAACTTCTAGGCAATCATATCGGCAGGTGACACGAAGTGATTCGAGTTCGTTTGCCCCCCCATTTTCTTTAACGAACGATAACTTTTTGTGAAAATAACAAGTGCCCCGAACCCGGCCGAAACGACTCGAATTACACTTCCAGACCCGCCGACATGATCGCCACGATGCACAGAGCACCCTCGTAAATTTTCGGGACGTTTCATTTTTTCACAACCTGGACCGAAACCCTAGGCCGAACAAAATGGTCGGATGCGAAGTGAAATTTTTTCGCTCGAAATTTTACGAGCTTGTGCAGAACTTCTAGGCAATCATATCGGCAGGTGACACGAAGTGATTCGAGTTCGTTTGCCCCCCCATTTTCTTTAACGAACGATAACTTTTTGTGAAAATAACAAGTGCCCCGATCCCGGCCGAAACGACTCGAATTACACTTCGAGACTCGCCGACATGATCGCCACGATGCACAGAGCACCCTCGTAAATTTTCGGGACGTTTCATTTTTTCACAACCAGGACCGAAACCCTAGGCCGAACAAAATGGTCGGATGCGAGGTGAAATTTTTTCGCTCGAAATTTTACGAGCTTGTGCAGAACTTCTAGGGAATCTTATCGGCAGGTGACACGAAGTGATTCGAGTTCGTTTGCCCCCCCCATTTTCTTTAACGAACGATAACTTTTTGTGAAAATAACAAGTGCCCCGATCCCGGCCGAAACGACTCGAATTACACTTCGAGTTCGTTTGCCCCCCCCATTTTCTTTAACGAACGATAACTTTTTGTGAAAATAACAAGTGCCCCGATCCCGGCCGAAACGACTCGAATTACACTTCGAGACCCGCCGACATGATCGCCACGATGCACAGAGCACCCTCGTAAATTTTCGGGCAAATCGGACGACGTTGTATTTTTTCACAATCAGGACCGAAACCCTAGGCCGAACAAAATGGTCGGATGCGAAGTGAAATTTTTTCGCTCAAAATTTTACGAGCATGTGCGGAACTTCTAGGCAATCATATCGGCAGGTGACACGAAGTGATTCGACTTCGCTTGCCCCCCCATTTTCTTTAACGAACGATAACTTTTTGTGAAAATAACAAGTGCCCCGAACCCGGTCGAAACGACTCGAATTACACTTCGAAACCCGCCGACATGATCGCCACGATGCACAGAGCTACCTCGTAAATTTTCGGGACGTTTCATTTTTTCACAACCAGGATCGAAACCCTAGGCTGAACAAAATGGTCGGATGCGAAGTGAAATTTTTTCGCTCGAAATTTTACGAGCTTGTGCAGAACTTCTAGGCAATCATATCGGCAGGTGACACGAAGTGATTCGAGTTCGTTTGCCCCCCCCATTTTCTTTAACGAACGATAACTTTTTGTGAAAATAACAAGTGCCCTGAACCCGGCCGAAACGACTCGAATTACACTTCGAGACCCGCCGACATGATCGCCACGATGCACAGAGCACCCTCGTAAATTTTCGGGCAAATCGGACGACGTTGTATTTTTTCACAATCAGGACCGAAACCCTAGGCCGAACAAAATGGTCGGATGCGAAGTGAAATTTTTTCGCTCGAAATTTTACGAGCATGTGCGGAACTTCTAGGCAATCATATCGGCAGGTGACACGAAGTGATTCGAGTTCGTTTGCCCCCCCATTTTCTTTAACGAACGATAACTTTTTGTGAAAATAACAAGTGCCCCGAACCCGGCCGAAACGACTCGAATTACACTTCCAGACCCGCCGACATGATCGCCACGATGCACAGAGCACCCTCGTAAATTTTCGGGACGTTTCATTTTTTCACAACCTGGACCGAAACCCTAGGCCGAACAAAATGGTCGGATGCGAAGTGAAATTTTTTCGCTCGAAATTTTACGAGCTTGTGCAGAACTTCTAGGCAATCATATCGGCAGGTGACACGAAGTGATTCGAGTTCGTTTGCCCCCCCATTTTCTTTAACGAACGATAACTTTTTGTGAAAATAACAAGTGCCCCGAACCCGGCCGAAACGACTCGAATTACACTTCCAGACCCGCCGACATGATCGCCACGATGCACAGAGCACCCTCGTAAATTTTCGGGCAAATCGGACGACGTTGTATTTTTTCACAATCAGGACCGAAACCCTAGGCCGAACAAAATGGTCGGATGCGAAGTGAAATTTTTTCGCTCGAAATTTTACGAGCATGTGCGGAACTTCTAGGCAATCATATCGGCAGGTGACACGAAGTGATTCGACTTCGTTTGCCCCCCCATTTTCTTTAACGAACGATAACTTTTTGTGAAAATAACAAGTGCCCCGAACCCGGCCGAAACGACTCGAATTACACTTCGAAACCCGCCGACATGATCGCCACGATGCACAGAGCTACCTCGTAAATTTTCGGGACGTTTCATTTTTTCACAACCAGGATCGAAACCCTAGGCCGAACAAAATGGTCGGATGCGAAGTGAAATTTTTTCGCTCGAAATTTTACGAGCTTGTGCAGAACTTCTAGGCAATCATATCGGCAGGTGACACGAAGTGATTCGAGTTCGTTTGCCCCCCCCATTTTCTTTAACGAACGATAACTTTTTGTGAAAATAACAAGTGCCCTGAACCCGGCCGAAACGACTCGAATTACACTTCGAGACCCGCCGACATGATCGCCACGATGCACAGAGCACCCTCGTAAATTTTCGGGCAAATCGGACGACGTTGTATTTTTTCACAATCAGGACCGAAACCCTAGGCCGAACAAAATGGTCGGATGCGAAGTGAAATTTTTTCGCTCGAAATTTTACGAGCATGTGCGGAACTTCTAGGCAATCATATCGGCAGGTGACACGAAGTGATTCGAGTTCGTTTGCCCCCCCATTTTCTTTAACGAACGATAACTTTTTGTGAAAATAACAAGTGCCCCGAACCCGGCCGAAACGACTCGAATTACACTTCCAGACCCGCCGACATGATCGCCACGATGCACAGAGCACCCTCGTAAATTTTCGGGACGTTTCATTTTTTCACAACCTGGACCGAAACCTAGGCCGAACAAAATGGTCGGATGCGAAGTGAAATTTTTTCGCTCGAAATTTTACGAGCTTGTGCAGAACTTCTAGGCAATCATATCGGCAGGTGACACGAAGTGATTCGAGTTCGTTTGCCCCCCCATTTTCTTTAACGAACGATAACTTTTTGTGAAAATAACAAGTGCCCCGAACCCGGCCGAAACGACTCGAATTACACTTCCAGACCCGCCGACATGATCGCCACGATGCACAGAGCACCCTCGTAAATTTTCGGGACGTTTCATTTTTTCACAACCTGGACCGAAACCCTAGGCCGAACAAAATGGTCGGATGCGAAGTGAAATTTTTTCGCTCGAAATTTTACGAGCTTGTGCAGAACTTCTAGGCAATCATATCGGCAGGTGACACGAAGTGATTCGAGTTCGTTTGCCCCCCCATTTTCTTTAACGAACGATAACTTTTTGTGAAAATAACAAGTGCCCCGAACCCGGCCGAAACGACTCGAATTACACTTCCAGACCCGCCGACATGATCGCCACGATGCACAGAGCACCCTCGTAAATTTTCGGGACGTTTCATTTTTTCACAACCTGGACCGAAACCCTAGGCCGAACAAAATGGTCGGATGCGAAGTGAAATTTTTTCGCTCGAAATTTTACGAGCTTGTGCAGAACTTCTAGGCAATCATATCGGCAGGTGACACGAAGTGATTCGAGTTCGTTTGCCCCCCCATTTTCTTTAACGAACGATAACTTTTTGTGAAAATAACAAGTGCCCCGATCCCGGCCGAAACGACTCGAATTACACTTCGAGACTCGCCGACATGATCGCCACGATGCACAGAGCACCCTCGTAAATTTTCGGGACGTTTCATTTTTTCACAACCAGGACCGAAACCCTAGGCCGAACAAAATGGTCGGATGCGAGGTGAAATTTTTTCGCTCGAAATTTTACGAGCTTGTGCAGAACTTCTAGGGAATCTTATCGGCAGGTGACACGAAGTGATTCGAGTTCGTTTGCCCCCCCCATTTTCTTTAACGAACGATAACTTTTTGTGAAAATAACAAGTGCCCCGATCCCGGCCGAAACGACTCGAATTACACTTCGAGACCCGCCGACATGATCGCCACGATGCACAGAGCACCCTCGTAAATTTTCGGGCAAATCGGACGACGTTGTATTTTTTCACAATCAGGACCGAAACCCTAGGCCGAACAAAATGGTCGGATGCGAAGTGAAATTTTTTCGCTCGAAATTTTACGAGCATGTGCGGAACTTCTAGGCAATCATATCGGCAGGTGACACGAAGTGATTCGACTTCGTTTGCCCCCCCATTTTCTTTAACGAACGATAACTTTTTGTGAAAATAACAAGTGCCCCGAACCCGGCCGAAACGACTCGAATTACACTTCGAAACCCGCCGACATGATCGCCACGATGCACAGAGCTACCTCGTAAATTTTCGGGACGTTTCATTTTTTCACAACCAGGATCGAAACCCTAGGCTGAACAAAATGGTCGGATGCGAAGTGAAATTTTTTCGCTCGAAATTTTACGAGCTTGTGCAGAACTTCTAGGCAATCATATCGGCAGGTGACACGAAGTGATTCGAGTTCGTTTGCCCCCCCCATTTTCTTTAACGAACGATAACTTTTTGTGAAAATAACAAGTGCCCTGAACCCGGCCGAAACGACTCGAATTACACTTCGAGACCCGCCGACATGATCGCCACGATGCACAGAGCACCCTCGTAAATTTTCGGGCAAATCGGACGACGTTGTATTTTTTCACAATCAGGACCGAAACCCTAGGCCGAACAAAATGGTCGGATGCGAAGTGAAATTTTTTCGCTCGAAATTTTACGAGCATGTGCGGAACTTCTAGGCAATCATATCGGCAGGTGACACGAAGTGATTCGAGTTCGTTTGCCCCCCCATTTTCTTTAACGAACGATAACTTTTTGTGAAAATAACAAGTGCCGCGAACCCGGCCGAAACGACTCGAATTACACTTCCAGACCCGCCGACATGATCGCCACGATGCACAGAGCACCCTCGTAAATTTTCGGGACGTTTCATTTTTTCACAACCTGGACCGAAACCTAGGCCGAACAAAATGGTCGGATGCGAAGTGAAATTTTTTCGCTCGAAATTTTACGAGCTTGTGCAGAACTTCTAGGCAATCATATCGGCAGGTGACACGAAGTGATTCGAGTTCGTTTGCCCCCCCATTTTCTTTAACGAACGATAACTTTTTGTGAAAATAACAAGTGCCCCGAACCCGGCCGAAACGACTCGAATTACACTTCCAGACCCGCCGACATGATCGCCACGATGCACAGAGCACCCTCGTAAATTTTCGGGACGTTTCATTTTTTCACAACCTGGACCGAAACCCTAGGCCGAACAAAATGGTCGGATGCGAAGTGAAATTTTTTCGCTCGAAATTTTACGAGCTTGTGCAGAACTTCTAGGCAATCATATCGGCAGGTGACACGAAGTGATTCGAGTTCGTTTGCCCCCCCATTTTCTTTAACGAACGATAACTTTTTGTGAAAATAACAAGTGCCCCGAACCCGGCCGAAACGACTCGAATTACACTTCCAGACCCGCCGACATGATCGCCACGATGCACAGAGCACCCTCGTAAATTTTCGGGACGTTTCATTTTTTCACAACCAGGACCGAAACCCTAGGCCGAACAAAATGGTCGGATGCGAGGTGAAATTTTTTCGCTCGAAATTTTACGAGCTTGTGCAGAACTTCTAGGGAATCTTATCGGCAGGTGACACGAAGTGATTCGAGTTCGTTTGCCCCCCCCCATTTTCTTTAACGAACGATAACTTTTTGTGAAAATAACAAGTGCCCCGATCCCGGCCGAAACGACTCGAATTACACTTCGAGACCCGCCGACATGATCGCCACGATGCACAGAGCACCCTCGTAAATTTTCGGGCAAATCGGACGACGTTGTATTTTTTCACAATCAGGACCGAAACCCTAGGCCGAACAAAATGGTCGGATGCGAAGTGAAATTTTTTCGCTCGAAATTTTACGAGCATGTGCGGAACTTCTAGGCAATCATATCGGCAGGTGACACGAAGTGATTCGAGTTCGTTTGCCCCCCCATTTTCTTTAACGAACGATAACTTTTTGTGAAAATAACAAGTGCCCCGAACCCGGCCGAAACGACTCGAATTACACTTCGAGACCCGCCGACATGATCGCCACGATGCACAGAGCACCCTCGTAAATTTTCGGGACGTTTCATTTTTTCACAACCAGGACCGAAACCCTAGGCCGAACAAAATGGTCGGATGCGAAGTGAAATTTTTTCGCTCGAAATTTTACGAGCTTGTGCAGAACTTCTAGGCAATCATATCGGCAGGTGACACGAAGTGATTCGAGTTCGTTTGCCCCCCCCATTTTCTTTAACGAACGATAACTTTTTGTGAAAATAACAAGTGCCCCGATCCCGGCCGAAACGACTCGAATTACACTTCGAGACCCGCCGACATGATCGCCACGATGCACAGAGCACCCTCGTAAATTTTCGGGACGTTTCATTTTTTCACAACCAGGATCGAAACCCTAGGCCGAACAAAATGGTCGGATGCGAAGTGAAATTTTTTCGCTCGAAATTTTACGAGCTTGTGCAGAACTTCTAGGCAATCATATCGGCAGGTGACACGAAGTGATTCGAGTTCGTTTGCCCCCCCCATTTTCTTTAACGAACGATAACTTTTTGTGAAAATAACAAGTGCCCTGAACCCGGCCGAAACGACTCGAATTACACTTCGAGACCCGCCGACATGATCGCCACGATGCACAGAGCTCCCTCGTAAATTTTCGGGCAAATCGGACGACGTTGTATTTTTTCACAATCAGGACCGAAACCCTAGGCCGAACAAAATGGTCGGATGCGAAGTGAAATTTTTTCGCTCGAAATTTTACGAGCATGTGCGGAACTTCTAGGCAATCATATCGGCAGGTGACACGAAGTGATTCGAGTTCGTTTGCCCCCCCATTTTCTTTAACGAACGATAACTTTTTGTGAAAATAACAAGTGCCCCGAACCCGGCCGAAACGACTCGAATTACACTTCGAGACTCGCCGACATGATCGCCACGATGCACAGAGCACCCTCGTAAATTTTCGGGACGTTTCATTTTTTCACAACCTGGACCGAAACCCTAGGCCGAACAAAATGGTCGGATGCGAAGTGAAATTTTTTCGCTCGAAATTTTACGAGCTTGTGCAGAACTTCTAGGCAATCATATCGGCAGGTGACACGAAGTGATTCGAGTTCGTTTGCCCCCCCATTTTCTTTAACGGACGATAACTTTTTGTGAAAATAACAAGTGCCCCAAACCCGGCCGAAACGACTCGAATTACACTTCCAGACCCGCCGACATGATCGCCACGATGCACAGAGCACCCTCGTAAATTTTCGGGACGTTTCATTTTTTCACAACCTGGACCGAAACCCTAGGCCGAACAAAATGGTCGGATGCGAAGTGAAATTTTTTCGCTCGAAATTTTACGAGCATGTGCGGAACTTCTAGGCAATCATATCGGCAGGTGACACGAAGTGATTCGAGTTCGTTTGCCCCCCCATTTTCTTTAACGAACGATAACTTTTTGTGAAAATAACAAGTGCCCCGATCCCGGCCGAAACGACTCGAATTACACTTCGAGACTCGCCGACATGATCGCCACGATGCACAGAGCACCCTCGTAAATTTTCGGGACGTTTCATTTTTTCACAACCTGGACCGAAACCCTAGGCCGAACAAAATGGTCGGATGCGAAGTGAAATTTTTTCGCTCGAAATTTTACGAGCTTGTGCAGAACTTCTAGGCAATCATATCGGCAGGTGACACGAAGTGATTCGAGTTCGTTTGCCCCCCCATTTTCTTTAACGGACGATAACTTTTTGTGAAAATAACAAGTGCCCCAAACCCGGCCGAAACGACTCGAATTACACTTCCAGACCCGCCGACATGATCGCCACGATGCATAGAGCACCCTCGTAAATTTTCGGGACGTTTCATTTTTTCACAACCTGGACCGAAACCCTAGGCCGAACAAAATGGTCGGATGCGAAGTGAAATTTTTTCGCTCGAAATTTTACGAGCATGTGCGGAACTTCTAGGCAATCATATCGGCAGGTGACACGAAGTGATTCGAGTTCGTTTGCCCCCCCATTTTCTTTAACGAACGATAACTTTTTGTGAAAATAACAAGTGCCCCGAACCCGGCCGAAACGACTCGAATTACACTTCCAGACCCGCCGACATGATCGCCACGATGCACAGAGCACCCTCGTAAATTTTCGGGACGTTTCATTTTTTCACAACCTGGACCGAAACCCTAGGCCGAACAAAATGGTCGGATGCGAAGTGAAATTTTTTCGCTCGAAATTTTACGAGCTTGTGCAGAACTTCTAGGCAATCATATCGGCAGGTGACACGAAGTGATTCGAGTTCGTTTGCCCCCCCATTTTCTTTAACGAACGATAACTTTTTGTGAAAATAACAAGTGCCCCGAACCCGGCCGAAACGACTCGAATTACACTTCCAGACCCGCCGACATGATCGCCACGATGCACCGAGCACCCTCGTAAATTTTCGGGACGTTTCATTTTTTCACAACCTAGACCGAAACCCTAGGCCGAACAAAATGGTCGGATGCGAAGTGAAATTTTTTCGCTCGAAATTTTACGAGCTTGTGCAGAACTTCTAGGCAATCATATCGGCAGGTGACACGAAGTGATTCGAGTTCGTTTGCCCCCCCATTTTCTTTAACGAACGATAACTTTTTGTGAAAATAACAAGTGCCCCGAACCCGGCCGAAACGACTCGAATTACACTTCCAGACCCGCCGACATGATCGCCACGATGCACAGAGCACCCTCGTAAATTTTCGGGACGTTTCATTTTTTCACAACCTGGACCGAAACCCTAGGCCGAACAAAATGGTCGGATGCGAAGTGAAATTTTTTCGCTCGAAATTTTACGAGCTTGTGCAGAACTTCTAGGCAATCATATCGGCAGGTGACACGAAGTGATTCGAGTTCGTTTGCCCCCCCATTTTCTTTAACGAACGATAACTTTTTGTGAAAATAACAAGTGCCCCGATCCCGGCCGAAACGACTCGAATTACACTTCGAGACTCGCCGACATGATCGCCACGATGCACAGAGCACCCTCGTAAATTTTCGGGACGTTTCATTTTTTCACAACCAGGACCGAAACCCTAGGCCGAACAAAATGGTCGGATGCGAGTTGAAATTTTTTCGCTCGAAATTTTACGAGCTTGTGCAGAACTTCTAGGGAATCTTATCGGCAGGTGACACGAAGTGATTCGAGTTCGTTTGCCCCCCCCATTTTCTTTAACGAA